>NW_019943849.1:114175-120296 GCF_002910315.2 Salvelinus sp. IW2-2015
CACACACACACACACACACACACACACATGCATGTGTCTGACACTGTGCTTGCTGTTGTAATAACTCTCAGTACAGAAACACTTCCACCAGTAATGGACATGTTTATATGGATGTTATATTTTATACCAGCATAAATGTAAATCTCTTTATGGTGTAGAGTATTTAAATGTATCACTTTAAATGTTGCCATGTAATGTGTCAATAAACTTTATAAAGAGTCAACCCCTATTGTATTAGGTTTGGTTTGTCATTATATAGTGTGGTAACATTACATTTGATTTAATTTAACCCTATTGAGTTATCACTTAACACTCATTTGATTTATTAACACTATTGTTACATTAAATGACCTATGTGTTATGGCCTTAAAGTGTGAACAGTCACAAGAGCGGAACGTAAAATAATATACGAATACGAGGAGGTTTTCTATATGAACAGAACACTACTGGTGTTATACGAGGAGGTTTTCTATATGAACAGAAAACTRTTTTATTTTTATTTATTTATTTTATGTCACCTTTATTTAACCAGGTAGGCCAGTTGAGAACAAGTTCTCATTTACAACTGTGACCTGGCCAAGATAAAGCATAGCAGTTCGACACATACAACAACACAGATTTACATATGGAATAAACAAGTATAGAGTCAATAATACAGTAGAAAAAGTCTATATACAGTGTGCGCAAATAAGGTAGGATAAGGGAGGTAAGGCAATAAATAGGCCATGGTGGCGAAGTAATTACAATATAGCAATTAAACACTGGAATGGTAGATGTGCAGAAGATGAATTTGCGAGTAGAGATACTGGGGTACAAAGGAGCAAGATAAATAAATAAATACAGTATGGGGATGAGGTAGTTGGATGGGCTATTTACAGGTGCAGTGAACTGTGAGCTGCTATGACAGCTGGTGCTTAAAGCTAGTGAGGGAGATATGAGTCTCCAGMCTGCATTTTAGTCATGGCAATTTGAAATCACAGAGATACCGTGACGAGATCCTGAGTTCCATTGTCGCGCCATTCATCTATCACTATCACCTCATGTTTAAGCATGATAATGCACGGCCCCATGTCGCAAGGATCTGTACACAATTCCTGGAAGCTAAACATGTCCCAGTTCTTCCATGGCCTGCGTACTCACCAGACATATCACCCATTGAGCAAGTTTGGGATGCTCTGGATCGAGGTGTACGACAGCGTGTTCCAGTTCCCAGAAATATCCAGCAACTTCGCACGGCCATTGAAGAGGAGTGGGACAGCATTCCACAGGCCACAGTCAACAGCCTGATCAACTCTATGTGAAGGAGATTAGTCGCGCTACATGAGGCAAATGGTGGTCACACCTGATACTGACTGGTTTTCTATTCAGACCCCTACTTGTTTTAAGGTATCTGTGACCAACAGATGCATATCTGTATTCCCAGTCATGTGAAATCCATAGATTAGGGCCTAGTTCATTCATTTCAGTTGACTGATTTCCTTATGAACTGTAACTCAGTAAAATATTTTAAAGTATTGCATGTTGCGTTTATATTTTTATGCAGTGAAAATGTTTGATGATGTCATTGTGTTTATTTTGTAAAGTGTATCATTCTTTTTGTCATCTATTTTATATGGAACTTTATATTGTGAACCAGCATCAGTGACAACTTTAGCTTGGTCTTTAATCAGTGACACCATTGGCTTGGCCTTTAATCAATAACACCTTTAACTTGGCTTTAATCAGTGACCCTTTAACTTGGCCATTAATTCAGTGACACTTTAACTTGGCCTTTAATCAGTGACACCTTTAGCTTGGCCTTTAATCAATAACACCTTTAACTTGGCCTTTAATCATGACACCTTTAACTTGGCCTTTAATCAATGACACCTTTTAGCTTGGCTTTAATCAATACCACCTTTAACCTTGGCCTTTAATCAATAACACCTTTAACTTGGTATTTAATCAATAACACCTTTAACTTGGCTTTAATCAGTACACCTTTACTTGGCCTTTAATCAATGCCACTTTAACTTGGCTTTAATCATGAACCTTTAGCTTGGCCTTTAATCAATAACACCTTTAACTTGGCCTTTAATCAATAACACCTTTAACTTGGTATTTAATAATAACACTTTAACTTGGCCTTTAATCAGTACAACCCTTTACTTGGCCATTAATCAGTGACACCTTTACTTGGCCTTTAATCAATTGATGCCTTTTAACCTGGCCTTTAGTATCAGTGACACTTTAACTGGCCTTTAATCAGTGACACCTTTAACTTGGCATTAATCAGTGACTACCTTTAACTTGGCCTTTAATCAATGAGACTTTAACTTGGCCTTTATTCAATGATGCCTTTAACTTGCCTTTAATCAGTGATACCTTTAACTTGGCCTTTAATCGAGATGACACTTTAGCTTGGCCTTATCCATGAGACCTTACTTGCCTTTATTCAAGATGCCTTTAACTTGGCTTTAACAGTGAGACCTTAACTTGGCCTTTAATCAATGACACCTTTAGCTTGGCCTTTATCCAATGAGACCTTTAACTTGGCCTTTAATCAATGATGCCTTTGTGTTTTATGTTCTTTGATAACATTTGATCTCTTATTGCCGTGCTTGTTTTTTCATTTAATTTGTTTTAAGTATGTTGCAATTTTAAATGCACTTCAAATGACTTGCCTAGTTAAAAAGGTTAAATAATTTAATAAAGTTTGAATTGAAGTTTGATTTAACTGATGATTGTATGAATGTAGACTCCATTAATTTTATCATTCTCATTAAGACAATTAATTAATGTATGAACTAAGTTATAGGCCTACTAAATACATGTTTAGAGTAGAATGCTGAACTGAACCGGGCGTGATATCAGTACAATCCAGGCTGTATCACATCCGGCCGTGATTGGGAGTCCCATAGGGCGGCGCACAAATGGCCCAGAGCCGTCCGGGTTTGGTCGGGGTAGGCCGTCATTGTAAATAAGAATGTGTTCTTAACTGACTTACCTAGTTAAATAAAGGTTAAATAAAATTAAATAAATAGACAAGGCTTTGGAGGCTATTAGCATGTGTAAAGATGCATGACCTTCCAGAGTCAACTAGTCAAGACTGGTCAAGCTAGGTTTTTATTCTGACTTCTCAATGAGCTGAGCTTCTACTTCTTATCACTGAATATATTCTGACTTACATGTACACACTAGGACGCTGTGTAAGAGATACCAGATAGAAGGTGAAGAAGAGGGATGCAACTTGATAAGGCTACTAACATGGTGTTGTGCAACACCACACTGCAGAACAAAGGGGAGGAATGTTAGTTTGGTCAGGTTTACGTAGGGTGGCAGCGTTAAGGAGAGTGAGGACAGGTGTGGAGGCTGATTACCAATGAGTTGCAGATGACTCTTTATTGAGGAGCTGCGTACAAGGCAACTAGTTCAAGCAGCTTGTGCTTGTTGAGTTGCTAGGGAGCTGCATTCAAGTCTGGTCCTATCTCGTATATTTTAGGTAATTCTTAGCAACATTTCACGAGTTTAAGGAACAGATATTGAAATTGGTTTTGAATATTCCTTGAGGAAATTGAATATATGTGAGAATGAGGATCCAGGAGGGAATGAGAATGGACTGGATGAAGCCGAGGGCTGTAGATGGAGGATCCAGGAGGGAATGAGAATGGACTGGATGAAGCAGAGGGCTGTAGATGAAGGATCCAGGAGGGATTGAGAATGGACTGGATGAAGCAGAGGGCTGTAGATGATGGATCCAGGAGGGAATGAGAATGGACTGGATGAAGCAGAGGGCTGTAGATGGATCCAGGAGGGATGAGAATGGACTGGATGAAGAAGAGCTGTAGATGAAGGATCCAGGAGGGAATGAGAATGGACTGGATGAAGCAGAGGCTGTAGAGAGGATCCAGGAGGGAATGAGAATGGACTGGATGAAGCAGAGGGCTGTAGATGAGATCCAGGAGGGAATGAGAATGGACTGGATGAAGCAGAGGGCTGTAGATGAATCCAGGAGGGAATGAGAATGGACTGGATGAAGCAGAGGGCTGTGAGATAGATCCAGGAGGGAATGAGAATGGACTGGATGAAGCAGAGGGCTGTAGATGAGATCCAGGAGGGAATGAGAATGGACTGGATGAAGCAGAGGGCTGTAATGAGGATCCAGGAGGGATGAGAATGGACTGGATGAAGCAGAGGGCTGTAGATGAAGATCAGGAGGGAATGAGAATGGACTGGATGAAGCAGAGGGCTGTAGATGGATCCAGGAGGGAATGAGAATGGACTGGATGAAGCAGAGGGCTGTAGATGAAGATCCAGGAGGGAATGAGAATGGACTGGATGAAGCAGAGGGGCTGTAGATGGAGGATCCAGGAGGGAATGAGAATGGACTGGATGAAGCAGAGGGCTGTAGATGATGGATCCAGGAGGGAATGAGAATGGACTGGATGAAGCAGAGGGCTGTAGATGGAGGATCCAGGAGGAATGAGAATGGACTGGATGAAGCAGAGGGCTGTAGATGAAGGATCCAGGAGGGAATGAGAATGGACTGGATGAAGCAGAGGGCTGTAGATGAATCCAGGAGGATATAGAATGGACTGGATGAAGCAGAGGGCTGTAGATGAGATCCAGGAGGGAATGAGAATGGACTGGATGAAGCAGAGGGCTGTAGATGGATCCAGGAGGGAATGAGAAAGACTGGATAAGCAGAGGGCTGTAGATGAGGATCCAGGAGGGAATGAGAATGGACTGGATGAAGCAGAGGTGTAGTAGATGGATCCAGGAGGGAATGAGAATGGACTGGATGAAGCAGAGGCTGTAGATGGATCCAGGAGGGAATGAGAATGGACTGGATGAAGCAGAGGGCTGTAGATGATCCAGGAGGAATGAGAATGGACTGGATGAAGCAGAGGGCTGTAGATGAATCCAGGAGGGAATGAGAATGGACTGGATGAAGCAGAGGCTGCTGATGAATGGATCCAGGAGGGATGAGAATGGACTGGATGAAAGAGGGGCTGTAGATGGATTCAGGAGGGAATGAGAATGGACTGGATGAAGCAGAGGGCTGTAGATGGATCCAGGAGGGATGAGAATGGACTGGATGAAGCAGAGGCTGTAGATGGATCCAGGAGAGTGGAATGGAAAATGAGAAGAAGGATGACTGAGATGAAGCAGAGGGCTGTAGATAGGATCCAGGAGGAATGAGAATGGACTGGATGAAGCAGAGGGCTGTAGAATGAATCCAGGAGGGAATGAGAGAATGGACTGGATGAAGCAGAGGGTGAGTAGATGGATCCAGGAGGGAATGAGAAATGGACTGGATGAAGCAGAGGGCTGTAGATGGATCCAGGAGGGAATGAGAATGGACTGGATGAAGCAGAGGGGCTTATGTATGGAGGATCCAGGAGGGAATGAGAATGGACTGGATGAAGCAGAGGCTATAGATGAGGAATCCAGGAGGGAATGAGAATGGACTGGATGAAGCAGAAGGGCTGTAGATGGAATCCAGGAGGGAATGAGAATGGACTGGATGAGCAGAGGGCCTGTAGATGATCCAAGGAGGGGGAATAATATGAAATGGAACCGCAAGAGGCAACTGTTTGAAGACGGAAGGAGTAAGCCATGGTCAGGGATGAGATGAGGGAGCAGATGTAATTAAGGGAGAAGGATTGGAGAATGGACTGATGAAGCAGAGAGGGGATTTAGGATCAAGCGGGCAGGGGCATGGAATGGATGTAAGCAGAGGGCTGTAGATGGATCCAGGAGGGAATGAGAGATGGACTGGATGAAGCAGAGGGCTGTAGATGAAGGATCCAGGAGGGTGGAATGGACATGGACTGATGAAGCAGGAGGGGCTGTAGATGGATCCAGGAGGGGAATGAGAATGGACTGGATGAAGCAGAGGGCTTAGATGAGATGATGCGAGGACGGATGAGATTGCGATGAGAGAGTTCTGGAGGATCAGGAGGGATGAGAATGAGGACTGGATAAGCAGAGGCTGTGAGATGGATCCAGGAAGGAATGGAATGGACTGGATGAAGCAGAGGGTGTAGAATAGAGATCGCAAGGGAATGAGAATGGACTGATGAGCAGGAGTTAGGCGCACTGGTAGAGCAATGCATCCAGGGGAGGGATGAGGTATAAT
>NW_019943849.1:122123-133598 GCF_002910315.2 Salvelinus sp. IW2-2015
ATGAACGATGCTACTGGATTGAAGCAGATGGGCTTTAGATTGATCCAGGCAGGGGAATGAGAATGGACTGGATGAAGCAGGAGGGCTGTGATATGGAGGATCCAGGGGGAATGAGAATGGACTGGATGAAGCAGAGGGCTGTAGATGAAGGATCCAGGAGGGAATGAGAATGGACTGGATGAAGCAGAGGGCTGTAGATGGATCCAGGAGGAATGAAATGGACTGATAAGCAGAGGCTGTAGATGAAGATCCAGGAGGGAATGAGAAGGACTGGATGAAGCAGAGGGTAGATGTGAGGATCCAGGAGGGAAATGAGAATGGACTGGATGAAGCAGAGGGCTGTAGATGGATCCAGGAGGAATGAGAATGGACTGGATGAAGCAGAGGGCTGTAGATGAATCCAGGAGGGAATGAGAATTGACTGGGTGAAGCAGAGGGCTGTAGATAGATCCAGGAGGGAATGAGAATGGACTGATGAAGCAGAGGGCTGTTAGTGAATCCAGGAGGGAATGAGAATGGACTGGATGAAGCAGAGGGCTGTATATGAGGATCCAGGAGGGAATGAGAATGGACTGGATGAAGCAGAGGGCTGTAATGAAGGATCCAGGAGGGATGAGAATGGACTGGATGAAGCAGAGGGCTGTAGATAGGATCCAGGAGGGAATGAGAATGGACTGGATGAAGCAGAGGGCTAGATGAGGATCCAGGAGGGAATGAGAATGGACTGGATGAAGCAGAGGGCTGTAGATGGATCCAGGAGGGAATGAGAATGGACTGGATGAAGCAGAGGCTTGTGTAAAGGATTCCAGGAGGGAATGAGAATGGACTGGTGAGAGCAGAGGGTGTAGTGTAGTGGAGTCAGGAGGGAATGAGAATGGAACTGGATGAAGCAGAGGGCTGTAGATGGATCCAGGAGGAATGAGATGGACTGGATGAAGCAGAGGGCTTAGGGATCCAGGAGGGAATGAGAATGGACTGATGAAGCAGAGGGCTGTAAGATAGATCCAGGGAGGAATGAGAATGGACTGGATGAAGCAGAGGGCTGTAGATGGAATTCCAGGAGGGATTGAGATGGACTGGATGAAGCAGAGGGCTGTATAATGAGGATCCAGAGGATGAGAATGGACTGGATGAAGCAGAGGCTGTAGAGAATGGATCCAGGAGGGATGAGAATGGACTGATGATAGCAGAGGGCTGTTAGATGGATCCAGGAGGGAACATGAGAATGGTACATCTTGCGGTCCGTATAGCTGCAGCCACGGCTTTTGCGTCCTGAAGGATATGACGTGCTTCATTGTGACACATGTCCTTGGTGGTTCTCACCTGCTCACCCTGAGTGCCTCCTTAGATGGATCTCCAGGATGGGTGCATACTGCGACGTAATCTGCGCCCTTGGATGCATAGCCAGAGGCTGCTGCTAGATGCACATCCCATGGAGGAATGAGACCTGGACTGCGGATTCGAAGCATGACTGCGTATTGGAGCGATCCAGGAGGATCGAGAATGGGACTGGCTTGAAAGCAGAGGGCCTTGTAGAATGAATCAGAGGGAATGAAATGGACTGATCTGCATATGCTAGATGGGCTGATACTGAGCGTACAGCGCAATCGAGATTGACGCGTATCGAAGCATATAGTGCGTCGTACGACTCGCGAAGGATCTCCAGTGAGCGGTATCTTGCACTTTGACGTGCTTAAGAGACGGGCGTAGTCGAATCAAGGAGGAATGAGAAGACGGATGAAGAGAGGCATGGAGATGAAACCTGCGTCGTTGCTTCGAGAACTGGACCCAGTGATTGACTCTTGTACGTTCGCTCGACGACTCGCGGACGCGCAATGAGAACCTGGACCTACTGCTACAGTCTACTGCAGCGCGCTCACGACTTTAACGGGATTCCTCCAGCCCGATGTGTGCAATCTGCCGAATCGAATCTGTGATAGAGCATCGCGCATGGAGGAACAGCACGCGTGCGGTGACCTAGGAGTTTACTTCACCCACAAACCCATACCACAACCCCTGTCATAAACTGAATCAACACCAACTTTCAAACTAACTTCTCCCCTTACAATCCTTACCTACTGTTCTCCCTTCATACCCAAATCTCTACTAAATAACTCCCCTAAAACTTCTCCCCCTCTCTTCTTTGTCTTTCCCATCCCCTCTCCACCTACTTTCCCCATCTCTTCTCCTATTTCTGCAACAACCTCATCTACCCTTCTCCCCCTCTCTTTCTTTCTCGCCCTACTCATCATCTCCCCCCTCCTCGACTGGATGAAGCAGAGGGCTGTAGATGGATCCAGGAGGGGATGAGAATATGACTGGATGAAGCAGAGGGCTGTAGATGGAGGATCCAGGAGGGAATGAGAATGGACTGGATGAAGCAGAGGGCTGTATATGGAGGATCCAGGGGGTGGAGTCTGTAGAGTGTGGTTTGGAGTCTCAGGTAGATATCATTGTCATGCCATGGTAGTGATGACAATCCCCAAAAACAAACCTCCAACTTAGTCTGGAGAGGAAGTGAGCTGTTCTGGACTGCAGGTGCTGAATGGTTGGCGGAATAGTTGAGGTCGTACAGGCGTATGGACGAGATGCCGAAGGAGTGAACCAAACTTAGATCCCAGGAGAGCAGGTAGAATCGATGGTGGAAAGGAAAACACTCTGTTGAAKGAAGAAAACCTTGAGAGGAACCAGRCTCAGCTGGGTAGCCAAACCTCTTTTGGCTGGTTGGGTAGTTTTTGATGCGTGAGGTAGATGGGTTTCGTGAAATGAGGCAGGGACTGGAAGACTGTGCTTGAGTTCATACAGGTTCTGAAAGATGAGCAGGTTGTGGGCTGTTGATGTCAGAGCATGTTGTGGGCTGTTGATGTCAGAGCATGTAGGAATGATAGGCTTGAGAGGAGAAGTGTCTGAGGAGATGTACGGTGTAGTCTAGGAAGCCATGAAAGGAGCAGTGTCCGAGGAGATGTACGGTGTAGTCTAGGAAGCCATGAGAGGAGCAGTGTCCGAGGAGATGTACGGTGTAGTCTAGGAAGCCATGAGAGGAGCAGTGTCTGAGGAGATGTACGGTGTAGTCTGGGATGCAATGTCAAGATGCCATGGATGCAGCTCAGAGGGGGGAAGTAGTGTCCAGAGAATTGGTCAGCAGGATATCCGTATACGGATAATATTTGTCTCAGATGGGAATGAAACCATTGGCGAGGTGATGGAACCAGATCCGATGACGAATAGGGGATCGGATGGAGAGGCGTGTTGAGATTGTCTCAGCTGTAGGAAGTAGGTGAGTGGTTCATAAAGGCTGAGGGTAGATGGTAACCGTAATAGGTAGACTGGTTTGGTTCTGCCAAACTGATCGGTATACTATGTAATGGTGAATGTAAAGGTATCTTTGTCGAGGATGGTGATGTCTGACATGCTAAGATGATAAGAAGGGATGCAAGTAGAGGATGAGGACGGGTAATGGACTTTGACTTTGGCGAGCCCAGCCGATTTGAACAGAGGCAGTTGGTTCACTCATCCTGTAGAGATTCTCAGCTGGTAACTGGCTGAGCTGGCTGGGATCTGATAGTTCATTGCTGTTAGGGACGGAAGGTGAGACGCTGCGGGGGTGGCAATCACGGGACCARTGGGACAGGGATTGAAGAGAGGTCGTCMCTGGCAGAGAGAGGGGGTGAGCTGCCACCAGAGTGTCGAATGGGTGTTGAAGGTAAACATAGTAACCAGGCGGTCGGAGGATGGGAGACGACAGCCGAAGAAAGGAATAGAGGCAAGGCAGTGTTGGGGATGCATCCGGGGCCGCTGGGTTTGGGGAAGACAGGATGCAGGCCTCAGGCGATGGACACCTTGCTGGTGAAGAGACAGTAAATCAAATCAAATTTTATTTGTCACATGCGCCGAATACAACAGGTGTAAAACTTACAGTGAAATGCTTACTTACAAGCACTTAACCAACAATGCAGTTTTAAGAAAATACAAAAACAGTAAGMGATAAGAATAACAAACAATTAAAGAGCAGCAGTAAATCAACAATAGCAGAGCTATATACAGTCAATGTCAATGTGTCAATGTGTCAATGTGTCAATGAGTCAATGAGTCAATATGGCGGGCACCGGTGTTGAGTATAATCGAGGGAATACGTACATGTAGGTAGAGTTAATAAAGTGACTATGCGTAGATAATAACAGAGAGTAGCAGCAGCGTGGGGGGGACAATGCAAATAGTTTGGGTAGCCATTTGATTAGAAGTTCAGGATTCTTATGGTTTGGGGGTGGAAGCTGTTTAGAAGCCTCTTGGACCTAGACTTGGCGCTCCAGTACCGCTTGCCGTGCGGTAGCAGAGAGAACAGTCTATGACTAGGGTGGCTGGAGTCTTTGACATTTTTTAGGACCTTCCCCTGACACCGCCTGGTATAGAGGTCCTGGATGGCAGGAAGCTTGGCCCCGGTGATGTACTGGGCCGTGTGGATTACCCACTGTAGTGCCTTGAGGTCGGAGGATGAGCAGTTGCCATACCAGGTGGTGATGCAACACGTCAGGATGCTCTCGATGGTGCAGCTGTAAATTCTTTTGAGGATCTGAGGACCCATGCCAAATCTTTTCAGTCTCCTGAGGGGGAATAGGTTTTGTCGTGCCCTCTTCACGACTGTCTTGGTGTGCTTGGACCATGTTAGTTTGTTGGTGATGTGAATGCGAAGGAACTTGAAGCTCTTGAAGTACAGCTGTCGAGAGCACCCCAGTACTTTAAAAAAATGTATTTACCCTTCATTTAGCTAGACAAGTCATGCTGACATTCCACTGCAGGAGCCTGGAGACAGTGACAGTCAAAAACAGGCAATGGCAGTCATAGATTATTGTGCAACCCAAAGGATCAGCCAGATCTATAATGATGGAGTGAGAGGGTGAGCCTCTGTCCAGCAGGATCTTGTAGGATGTGCTGGTGAAACGAGGAAGAGACTGGATGCGAATTGATGAGTACTTTTCTCCTTCCCCCCTTCTGACACCCAGGTGGTGACATTCATTTCTGCGTGCCTAGTAGATATCTCAGCTTGGAAGTCGGCCCACCACCTCAAGCTCAACTTCAATAAGACAGAGGTTTTCAGCCTCCCGGGGAAGGCCTGCCCGCTCCAAGACCTATCCATCAAGGTTGACAACTCCAGTGTCCCCCTCCCAGAGTGCAAATAACCTTGGTGTGACCCTGGACAGCACTCTGTCGTTCTCTGCAAACATCAAAGCAGTGACCCGCTCCTGCAGGTTCATGCTGTACAACATCCGTAGAGAAGGACCCTACCTCACACAGGAAGCAGCGCTGGTCCTAATCGAGTCCCGTCTGGACTACTGATGGCTGGTCACCGTCTGGGCTACTGATGGCTGGGCTCTCCACTTGTGCCATCAAACCCCAGCAACTCATCCAGAACGTTGTAACCCACCTTGTGTTCAACCTTCCCAAGATCTCCATGTCACCACCCTCCTCCGCACACTCCACTGGCTTCTTGTCGAAGCTCTCATCCACTACAATCAAGTAACTGTCTAATATTAAGGAAGTGTCGAGGTATTGCTCACCTGAGGTAGAGTACCTCAAGATAAGCTGTAGACCACACGATCTACCAAGAGAGTGTACATCTATATTTTTCGTAGCTGTCTATTTACCACCACAAACTGATGCTGGCACTAAGAGAGCACTCAACCAGCTGTATAAGGCCATAAGCAAACAATAAATGCTCATCCAGAAGCGGTGCTCCTAGTGGCCGGGGAATTTAATGCAGGCCTAATTTCTACCTGCATGTCACATTTGCAACCAGAGGAACAAAAACTCTAGGACAGTTTTACTCCACACACAGAGATGCGTCAAAAGCTCTCCCTCGCCCTCAATTTGGCATATCTGACCATAATTCTGTCCTGATTCCTGCTTACAAGAAAAACTAAAGCAGGAATTACCAGTGACTCGCAAAATACGGAAGTGGTCAGATGACACGGATGCTACAGGACTGTTTTGCTAGCACAGACTGGAATATGTTCCAGGATTCATCCAATGGCATTGAGAAGTATACCACCTGTGTTGACAAGTTGAATGTACCGAGCTGTCTGTTTAAACTATTAGCACACAGCTCGGATACCCCATGCGTACCCCACAAGACATGCCACCAGAGGTCTCTTCACAATCCCCAAGTCCAGAACAGACTATGGGAGTAGCACAGTACTCCATAGAGCCATGGCTACATGGAACTCTATTCCACATCAGGTAACTGATGCAAGCAGTAGAATCAGATTTAAAAAACAGGTAAAAATACACCTTATGATACAGCAGGAACTGTGAAGAGACACACACAGGTACAGACACACGCATACACACACAAACGCTAGCATTCTACACTGTACATTGTAATGTTGTTGTGGGGTGGTATTATACATTTTGTATTGTACATGTTGTATTGTAGATATGTAGTGGTGTAATAATGTTATATGATGTACTGTTTTATATCTTGTTTTATATGTAATGTAAGTGCTTTAATGTGTTTGGACCCCAGGGAAGAGTTAGCTGTCCCTACGCAGGAAACTAATGTGGGATTCCATACATATAAAACCCCGGAAAGTTAGCTGCCGCTGTTACGCAGAAAACTAATGGGATCCATAAATAAACCCCCAGAAGAGTAGCTGCTGACCTTGGGCAGAACTAATGGGGATCCATAATAAATCCAGGAAGAGTAGCTGCTGCTTTGGCAGGAACTTAATGGGATCCATAATAAACCCCAGGAAGGGTAGCTGCTGGGCCTTGACAGGAAACTAAGGGGATCCATAATTAAACCCCAGGAAAAAGAGCTGCTGACCTTGGCAGGAAACTACGGGGATCCATAATAAACCCCAGGAAGAGTAGCTGCTGACTTGCAGAACTAATGGGGATCCATAATAAACCCCAGGAAGAGTAGCTGCTGCTTTGGCAGGAACTAATGGGATCATAATAAAACCCCAGAAGAGTAGCTGCTGCCTTGACAGGAAACTAATGGGATCCATAATAAACCCCAGGAAAGAGTAGCTGCTGCTTTTGGCAGGAACTAATGGGGTATTAATAAACCCCAGGAAGAGTTACTGCTGCCCTTGGCAGGAAAAACTAATGGGGATCCATAATAAACCCAGGAAGAGTTACTGCTGCTTTGGCAGGAAACTAATGGTGATCCATAATAAACCCCAGAGAGAGGTAGCTGCTGCCTTGGCAGGAACTAATGGGGATCCATAATAAACCCCAGGAAGAGTAGCTGCTGCTTTGGCAGGAACTAATGGGAGCCATAATAAACCCCAGGAAGAGTAGCTGCTGCCTTGACAGGAACTAATGGGATCCATAATAAAGCCCCAGGAAGAGTAGCTGCTACCTTGGCAGGAACTAATGGGATCCATAATAAACCACAGGAAGAGTAGCTGCTGCCTTGGCAGGAACTAATGGGATCCATAATAAGCCCCAGGAAGAGTAGCTGCTACCTTGCAGGAACTAATGGGGATCCATAGTAAACCCCAGGAAGAGTACTGCTGCCTTGGCAGGAACTAATGGGATCCATAATAAACCCAAGAAAGTAGCTCTGCCTTGACAGGAACTAATGGGATCCATAAGCCCAGGAAGAGTAGCTGCTACCTTGGCAGGAACTAATGGGGATCCATAGTAAAACCCAGGAAGAGTAGCTGCTGCCTTGGCAGAACTAATGGGATCCATATAAACCAAGGAAGGTAGCTGGTGCCTTGACAGGAACTAATGGATCCATAATAAAGCCCAGGAAGAGTAGCTGCTGCCTTGGGCAGAACTAATGGGATCCATAATACATACAAATACATCAGTCACTGGCTTCTTTAATAAGTACATCGATGACGTCGTACCCACATTGACTGTACGTACATATCCCAACTAAAGCCATGGATTACAGGCAACATCAAGTCAAATCAAATTTATTGGTCACATACACGTGTTTAGCAGATGTTATTTTGCTGTTGCAGCGAAATGCTTGTTTTCTAGCTCCGACAGAGCAGTAATATCTAACAAGTAATATCTAACAGTTTCACAACATAAACCCAAAATACACGTAGATCTAAGAAGGAATGGATTAAGAATATATACAGTTGAAGTCGGAAGTTTACATACACTTAGATTGGAGTCATTAAAACTTGTTAATTAACCAAATATAGTTTGGCAAGTCGATTAGGACATCTACTTGTGCATACACAAGTAATTTGCCAACAATTGTTTACAGACAGATTATTTCACTTATAATTCACTGTATCACAATTCCAGTGGGTCAAGAAGTTTGCATAACTAAGTTGACTGTGCCTTTAAACACGCTTGGAAAATTCCAGAAAATGATGTCATGGCTTTAGAAGCTTCTGACAGGTTAAATGACATAATTTGATCAATTTGACGTGTACCTGTGGATGTATCAAGGCCTACCTTCAAATGCAGTGCCTCTGCTGACGTCATGGGAAAATCAAAAGATATCAACCAAACCTTCAGATATCAACCAAAAATTGTAGACCTCCACAAGTCTGGTTCATCCTTGGGAGATTTCCAAAGCCTGAAGTACCACGTTCATCTTGAACAAAAACATAGTATGCAAGTTTAAACACCCTGGGACCACGCAGCCGTCATACCGCTCAGAAAGGAGAGCGTTCTGTCTCCTAAACATTAACGTACTTTGGTGCGAAAGTGCAAATCAATCCCAGAATAACAGCAAAGGACCTTGTGAAGATGCTGGAGAAAACAGGTACAAAAGTCCTATATCGACATAACCTGAAAGGACGCTCAGCAAGGAAGAAGCCACTGCTCCAAAACCGCCATAAAAAAGCCAGACTACGCGTTTGCAACTGCACATGGGACAAAGGTCTCCTTTTGGAGAAATTGTCCTCTGGTCTGATGAAACAAAAAAATAGAACTGTTTGGCCATAAGACCATCGTATGTTTGGAGAAAAAGGGGGAGCTTTGCAAACGAGAAAACCAAATCAATCAATCAATCATTTTTATATAGCCCTTCGTACATCAGCTAATATCTCGAAGTGCTGTACAGAAACCCAGCCTAAAAACCCCAAAACAGCAAGCAATGCAGGTGTAGAAGCACGGTGGCTAGGAAAAACTCCCTAGAAAGGCCAAAACCTAGAAAGAAACCTAGAGAGGAACCAGGCTATGAGGGGTGGCCAGTCCTCTTCTGGCTGTGCCGAGTGGAGATTATAACAGAACATGGCCAAGATGTTCAAAATGTTCATAAATGACCAGCATGGTCATATAATAATCAGGAATAAATGTCAGTTGGCTTTTCATAGCCAACTGACATTTACATTGTACTAGTAACCGAAAGGTTGCAAGATCGAATCCCTGAGCTGACAAGGTAAAAATATGTTGTTCTGCCCTTGTACACTGTTCTTAGGCCATCATTGAAAATAAGAATTTGTTCTTAACTGACTTGCCTAGTTAAATAAAGGTTAAACAAATTGCCATTAATTAACATGAACACATTTAGCATCTCCTGGCTTCCACACACAGTCACTGATGCAGACCATCTACATTTGAAAAGTCTAATAAATCCATATAATATAGCCTACACCTTCACAATAAATACAAACTTTATGTTAGACAGGTCTGTAGAAGCATGATATGAAGAAAATGTAGTCTATTTCAAAAGAAAAGAAAAGCATACTCTGAGTTGTCCTTAAATTAGGTCCTGATCTGGCTATGCCAAAAATCGCTGTGGGCTACACTAGTTCATTTAGCAGACAATATTTGCTTGTCTGTGGCATTATTTTATATTATTTTATAGTATGAAGAACACAATTGAAGAAAGCTGAATAAAATAGAAATAATATTTTCTCCAAAGCGATTTGAGGGAGTGTGCCCATGCSGCTATTCTTTGTTGAGCGGTTAACAAAGAAATAGGAACTGCCATACCAGGCGGTGATATAGCCTGACAGGATGCTCTCAATTGTGCATCTGTAAAAGTTTGTGAGGGTTTTAGGTGCTAATTAAGCCAAATTTCTTTAGCCTCCTGAGGTTGAAGCCGTAGCACTCACGTCTGTAGCCATGAAACGCTTTGAAAGGCTGGTCATGGCTCACATTTACACCTTTATCCCAGAAACCATAGACCCACTCCAATTTGCATACTGCACCAACAGATCCACAGATGATGCAATCTCTATTGCACTCCACACTGCCCTTTCCCACCTGGACAAAAGGAACACCTATGTGAGAATGCTATTCATTGACTACAGCTCAGCATTCAACACCATTGTCCCCTTCAAGCTCGTCACCAAGCTTAGGACTCTGAACACCTCGCTCTGCAACTGGATCCTGGACATCCTGACGGGCTGCCTCCAGGTGGTAWGGGTAGGCTACATTACATCTGCAACTCTGACTCTTAACATAGGGGCCCCTCAGGGTTGCATGTTTAGT
This sequence comes from Salvelinus sp. IW2-2015, assembly GCF_002910315.2. Taxonomy (NCBI): domain Eukaryota; kingdom Metazoa; phylum Chordata; class Actinopteri; order Salmoniformes; family Salmonidae; genus Salvelinus; species Salvelinus sp. IW2-2015. The sequence continues at coordinate 132,534 of NW_019943849.1, forward strand.
CCGCTCCTGTACTCCCTGTTCACYCGTGACTGCGTGGCCAAACACGACTCCAACACCATCATTAAGTTTACTGACGACACAACAGTGGTAGGCCTGATAACCGACAACGATGAGACAGCCTATAAGGAGGAGGTCAGAGACCTGGCAGTGTGGTGTCAGGACAACAACCTCTCCCTCAACATGAGCATAACAAAGAAGCTGATCGTGCACTACAGGAAAAGGAGGCCCGAACAGGCCCCCATTCACATCGATGGGGCTGTAGTGGAGCGGGTCGAGAGCTTCAAGTTCCTTGGTGTCCACATCACCAACAAACTATCATAGACCAAACACACCAAGACCTTCGTGGGGAGTGCACGACTATGATTATATAGTGCCATGCCATGATTGGGTCGTGAAAAAAACACACCAATCTCTTTCAAAAGTTCTTGAAACAATAAAAGCAAAAAAAAAACATTTCTTAAAATGGATATACAGTATTTTGGAAACATACTCATGATTGAGAATGCTGAACCAATTGAACTCCGATGTGGTTATAGTTCCACATCCCTTTACATTGTATAGAAAACAGATTGGAGTGGCAGCAAGTCTTTAGCCTTATTAAATGGTTGAGTATTTTGCCAGGTCCTTTTGGTCTGTTTTGGCCTGTAGTCACTGCCAGTTTGGAAGCCGTTAATTAAGGCCTCTAGAAGTTATATAAAACAACACATTTTAAAAGAATATGCTTGCAGCAAATCTCTTGTAATTATAGTAAAATACGGTGAAATTCAAACCCCCTTCCCTCAATGAATTTCATTCATTCATCCAGTCAGTCATTCATCCATTCATTTCGATTATTAATTCAGTCAATTTTAGGGAAATGTACTGTGTGTCATTACACACTACTTGCTTTGATACTGCATCTATTTACAGTAGGAAATCTATTTGCCACCGAGCTGCCAGTAAGCTACTGTCAACTTCAAGTTAACCCCTCTATAGTGTTTGTCATTTTCCAGGTATGTCTATCAAATCGAAGTACAGCGCAGTGAGTACATACATGTTCGAATGAGTAGAGAGTACAGTAATACT
>NW_019943849.1:138480-142340 GCF_002910315.2 Salvelinus sp. IW2-2015
ACACTACTATGGTTCCTACAGTATCTAGTCCTATAACACCACTACTGGTTCCTACAGTATCTAGTCCTATAACACCACTACTGGTTCCTACAGTATCTAGTCCTATAATCTCCACTACTGGTTCCTACAGTATCTAGTCCTATAACACCACTACTGGTTCCTACAGTATCTAGTCCTATAACTCCACTACTGGTTCCTACAGTATCTAGTCCTATAACACCACTACTGGTTCCTACAGTATCTAGTCCTATAACACTACTACTGGTTCCTACATTATCTAGTCCTATAACACCACTACTGGTTCCTACAGTATCTAGTCCTATAACACCACTACTGGTTCCTACAGTATCTAGTCCTATAACACTACTACTGGATCCTACAGTATCTAGTCCTATAACACCACTACTGGTTCCTACAGTATCTAGTCCTATAACACTACTACTGGTTCCTACAGTATCTAGTCCTATAACACCACTACTGGTTCCTACAGTATCTAGTCCTATAAGACCACTACTGGTTCCTACATTATCTAGTCCTATAACACCACTACTGGTTCCTACAGTATCTAGTCCTATAACACCACGACCAATTTGGGATCAATAAACTGGAAAAAATGGCTGTGCTTATTGTGGTTTTGTGGTGACCTAACTTAATCGTTTGTAGTGCTTTCGCTGAAAAGCCTATTTGAAATTGGACACTTTGGTGGGATTAACAACAAGATTACCTTTAAAATGATATAAGACACATGAATGTCTGAGGAATTTTAATTATGAGATTTCTGTTTTTTGAATTTGGCGCCCTGCACTTGGACTGGCTGTTGTYATATCGATCCCGTTAACGGGACTGCAGCCATAAGAAGTTGTAAGGTAAGGTTTGGCCCTTCTATGATCTAAATTGATACTGTTTTATGATGATGTCATCTATCTTTTCATATTTGTGCATATCTTTCTAAAACAGACATTCAAAATTCAATAGTTATCAATCAACAAAGAGTTAAGAATATGTTGAAGGCTATCTGTATTGGTTGCAGATGAGTGAACTCCTCACTTTTGTGTCTGTGAATGCAGGTTTACAGACGAGGACACAAACAAAGGTATGTCAATTGGTATTGGTTTGTTATGCAGATCACATTACCATCCTCCTCCCTTACCCGTTCATTGAATATTCCATAGGCCTCTACATTATGGACAAGGGATGTGTATGAAAACCGTAATCAAAACAGTTTTATTCATTCACATTTACCACAAAAACCAAGGCATGAACACTGTCATGTGCATGTTTTGTTAATCATCTGTATAAGTACTATTTTTGGGATTCACAGATTTCACCATCCTTACACATGGAAATCTGTTCGATCACCATGCACTGCAAAATCATTCTGGCTATGGATACGGAGAACATCAACACATTAACATCAACATGTCAGAGGATATACCGATTGGACTTGGGGCTCTGCTGGGAGTCTACCTCATATTTMGATTTTTTTATTCTGCTTTGCTACTAAAAACATTAATAAACACTGAGAACTAAAATATGGAGTTATTGTTGTTATTGTTATGCTTATTATTTTATTATTCATAATAATAAGGGGGGTGGTTCAAAAATGAACCCCAAAAGGTTGTTCTAAAGGGTAATCGAGGATCCACTAAAAGGGGTTATTTGAAGAATTATAGGGGTTCCCCCACAGTTTCAATGTGATGAATTATAGGGGTTCCCCCACAGTTTCAATGTGATGAATTATAGGGGTTCCCCCACAGTTNTCCCCCACAGTTTCAATGTGATGAATTATAGGGGTTCCCCCACAGTTTCAATGTGAAGAATTATAGGGGTTCCCCCACAGTTTCAATGTGAAGAACCCCTTATCTTTTTAGACCAAGGTCTCAGAGCCGGTAGCTATGTCACAATGGAGCGCTGGACTATCGTGTCCTAGTGTCTTTGGAATTGGATTTAAGTAATGTCTATGTAAAAGGTGTATGCCGACAAGAAAGAGGTAAATACGGGGCTGTTTGAAAGGGGATCATATAAACATTGCTCAGTTGTTTTCACAGGCAACATACCGTGAATCCTGTGTGAAAGAAGTTTGAGTGATAGAGATCTGCTGAAGTCATCATCCCTGTCCTGTTCCCAACGTGTCACATTTAGCAGCTGAACAGATCATTAACTTGATTACCCTACCCAGCACCTATAGCTTTAAGCTCTTGTTACCTTCCCTCCTCAGCGTATCTGATCTGTCCACTGGACCAGGCAGTTTTCACACAGTAGCACTGCTGCAAACAGGTGTCATATACACATTTCACTAAGTCAATTTACATTTAGCCAAAAAACGTATATATCCTGATTGATCCTGAAGTTTAAAACAAATGAACAGTAATGCATGGACCATTAACCTGACATGTTAGTGTTGTGGATTTAGCAGGTTGACTTTTACTGTCATGAGTCTTGCCCTGAACAGAATGGTTTGTGCTAGATGGGTCCCCTGCAAAGTCAAAATTGACTATATCACATAAATTCATGAAAACAAAAATGTGCATTTTGGTCTTAATTTAAGGTTAGGGTTAGGCATTAGGGTTAACAGTGTGGTTACGGTTAGGGTTAAGGTTAAGTTTAAAATCCCATTTTATTACTTTTTGTCTGTGCCAGCTAAACCCCTCTGCAGGGTTGCCTCCAGTACATGAGTCATCTCAATAAATGCCAAACTATGTGGATCTAAGCTTATGTCCAACATGAAGAAAGTTGTGCTGCACCCCAAATGGCACCATATTCCCTATTTAGAGCTCTATTTGTTTATTAGAGGCACCTAATTCCCTGTTTAGTGCTCTATTTGTTTATTAGAGGCACCCTATTCCCTATTTAGTGCTCTATTTGTTTATTAGAGGCACCCTATTCCTCCCTGTTTAGTGCTCTATTGTTTATTAGAGGCACCTATTCCCTATTAGTGCTCTATTGTTATAGTGCACCCTTATCCCTATTTAGTGCTCTATTTGTTTCTAAAGGCACCCGTATTCCATATTTAGTGCTTCTATTGTTTATAGTGGCACCCTTTCCGTATTTAGGCTCTATTTGTTTATTAGAAGCACCTATTCCCTATTTAGTGCTATATTCGGTTTATTAGAGAAACATATTCCTACTTATGCTCCTATTTGTTTATTAGAGGCAAACCTATTCCATATTTAGAGCTTATTGTTTATTAGAGGCACCCTATTCCATATTTAGTGCTCTATTTGTTGATTAGAGGCACCATATTCCCTATTTAGTGCTCTATTTGTTTATTAGAGCACCCTTATTCCTATTAGTGCTTTATTTGTTTATTAGAGGCACCAATCCATATTTAGAGCTTCTATTTGTTTATGGCACCCAATTCCCTATTTAGTGCTCTATTTTGTTTATTAGTCACCCTTATTCCCTATTTAGTGCTCTATTTGTTTATTAGAGAGCACCCTATTCCATAGTTTAGTGCTCTATTGTTTTAGTGGCACCCTATTCCCTATTTAGTGCTCCTATTTGTTAATTAGAGGCAACTTGGTCCCTCATGGAAGAGAGGCCAGAAATTAAGATAAATGTAAGGTATAGTTCCCCTGGGTTCTACAACACGACACACCCATAATTCTATCAGCCGTGATGACAACTAGACATCACACCGATACTCTATCAGCCCTGATAACAACAGACAGCACCAAAATTTCTATCAGCCCTTGATGACACCAGACATCACCATATTCATCAGCCCTATGACATCAGACATCACCATCTCTATCACCACTGATAACAGCAGACAGCGCCAGACTCTATCAGCCCTATATACCAGACAGCGCATACTCTATCAGCCCTGATAACACTAGCAGCGACATACTCTCTCTTGA
>NW_019943850.1:0-11872 GCF_002910315.2 Salvelinus sp. IW2-2015
TGAAATGTCATCCTGCTAACCTGTCTTTAAAGCAGCACAGTGAAATGTCATCCTGCTATCCTGTCTTTAAAGCAGCGCAGTGAAATGTCATCCTGCTATCATGTGTTTAAAGCAGCACAGTGAAATGTCATCCTGCTATCCTGTCTTTAAAGCAGCGCAGTGATGATACGTTATTACAATAGAGGCAATAATATCCACAGTGGCCCGTAGAGACCGTCCCATTACGCCTGTCTCTGATTGGATAACTCTAGTCCACCATGCCCTGCAGCTGTCTTTGTGAGTATAAAACTCAGTGTAGGTGTCTGCTCAGGTCTCAGGTCAGGGAGTGAAACCCCTTCAGAGTGTGTGTGAGAGAGTGTGATGCAGCTGCTGTGGGTGGTAGTGGTGGGGTTGTTAGGAGTCTTTGGGGCAGAGGGAACGGAGGCTGTCTGTCGGATGCTGGGGAGCCCAGAGTTCCCTCTGCTGTCCAAGGAAGGAGACGTGACTATAGGAGGAGCCTTTTCCATCCACAGCAAAACCACACAGCCCCCGCTCTCCTTCACAGAAACACCACCCCCTCTCACCTGCTCCAGGTAAGCTCCTTCACAGACACCACCTCTCAAATTCTCCAAGTAAGCTCCTCCTTGGTTACAGTTTATTGAATATTTGGCTATTTTAATATTATACGTTTTTTTTAAATTATCAAATTAAACACAACTTTTGTGGTTGTATGCTCATGATTGGTAAAACTTCAACTGATCTCTTTCTTGACCTTTCCTCTAGTGTAAACCTCAGAGAGTTCCGGTTTGCTCAGACCATGATCTTCGCCATCGAGGAGATCAACAGCAGTGACACTCTGCTTCCGAATGTCTCTATTGGATATCGTATTTATGACAACTGCGGCTCGACTCTGTACTCTATACGTGCGGCCATGGCCCTGATGAACGGTCAGGAGAGGACGGTGGGAAAGACCTGCTTCGGCCAAACAGCAGTTCACGCCATCATCGGAGAGTCAGAGTCCTCCTCCACTATAGTGATGTCACGCACCACCGGTCCATTCCAAATACCTGTGGTAGGAGGCCCTATAGGACAAGCAATTATACGAGAATTTAAGTCTATCTTGTTTTAGTGTATTCAGTTCCGTCTCTTTCTCTCTCCCTCTGTCTCTCCCTTTCTCTTTCTCTCCCAATCCCTGTCTCTCTCCCTTTCTCTCTCTCTCTCTCCATGTCTCTCTCGTCCTCTCTCTCTTCTGTAGATCAGCCACTCTGCCACATGTGAGTGCCTTAGCAGCAGGAAGGAGTACCCTTCTTTCTTCCGAACCATCGCCAGTGACTTCTATCAGAGCAGAGCCCTGGCCCAGCTGGTCAAGTACTTCGGCTGGAGCTGGGTGGGAGCGGTCAACAGTGATAGTGACTATGGCAACAGCGGTATGGCTATCTTCCTGGCTTCAGCCCAGGAGGAGGGTGTCTGTGTGGAATACTCAGAGAAGTTCAGCCGGACGGAGCCAGAGAAGCTGTTAAAGGTTGTTAATGTGATCCGAGGTGGGAAGGCCAAGGTGATCGTAGGCTTTCTGGCCCACGTGGAGATGAACAACCTGCTGGAGGAGCTCAGTCTGCAGAACATCACCGGCCTACAGTTTATTGGTGTGGAGGCCTGGATCACTGCAGACAGCCTGGTCACCCCTACTAGCTACAGTGTGCTGGGGGGTTCACTGGGGTTCGCTGTCCAGAAGGCCAACATCAGCGGCTTCTCTGACTTTGTGATAAAGCAGTTCTGGGACACGGCATTTCAATGCACAGAGACAAGCCACCAGGAGAATGCAACAGTGAGTAGTCCTTGTAGTGAGTATCAGGATCTGATAGAGCTGAGAGATTATAATGCAGACGTGGAAGAGCTCAGATACTCTAGTAATATCTATAAAGCCATATATGCAGTGGCCCACTCCATGCACAGCTTGCTGAAGTGCAAAGAGGGACGCGGATGTGATCAAAATGTGAGAACTGAACCTTGGCAGGTAACAGCAACTAAAAACCATCCATTCTCTATTCCTCACTGCCAGTATATCTCAAAATAAAAAAGCTCATACTTGTTCCTTTTTTCCCCAGGTAGTGGAGTCTCTGAAGCAGGTGAATTTCACCATAAAGACAGGGGACCAGGTGTGGTTTGACAGTACAGGTGCTGCAGCAGCCAAGTACGAGGTGGTGAACTGGCAGCGTGGGCCAGACGGAGGGGTCCAGTTTAAACCAGTGGGCTACTATGATGCCTCCCTACCCCCTGGACAACAGTTTGTCCTCAGGACAGAGGACATCATTTGGCCTGGGGGGCTCCAACAGGTACAGTAAATAGGTGCCAACAGAGTAAAACGAACTAATTTACAAACACAACTTTGCACAACTAACAGAAGCTTAGCGGTTAGAGCGTTGGGCCAGTAACTGATAGGTTGCTGGTTCAGAAATCCAAGCGTACAAGGTTAAATATCTGTCGATATGCCCATGAGCAAGGCATTTCACCCTAATTAGCTCCAGGTTCTCGGTACTACTATGACTGACCCTGTAAAACAACACATTTCACTCCACCTATCCTGTGTACGTGAATATAAAACATCCTTTCCTTCCTTATTGCGTGGCTCATTATTACAATTGAAAACATTTATGMAACAAACCCTGCTGGAGTAAAACATGTAACATTTACAGTAAACCGTGTATGCTCTCTGTACCCCTAAAGATGCCCTTGTCAGTGTGCAGTGAGAGCTGTCCCCCAGGCACTCGTAAGGCTGTACAGAAAGGAAAGCCCGTATGCTGTTATGACTGTGTRCCATGTTCAGAGGGAGAGATCAGCAACGCTACAGGTACCACAAGCCCAACATTCATTCTACACAGAACTTACACAAATTGCGCGATGTGTGTCCTAATCCAGTTTTTCAGAGTTCAGTCCTTGGTCAATGTAATGTCTAGATTATGACATCATGTGTTCTACTTTACTACTCATCATAACTAATCATGATTTCCTTTCAGATTCTAATGGCTGCATACACTGCCCTGATGTGTACTGGTCCAATCTTGGCAGAGACAAATGTATATTTAAAGCTATTGAGTTCCTGACCTTTACTGAGGTCATGGGGATTGTACTTCTGCTTTTCTCCTTGTTGGGAGTGTTTCTAACTGTGCTTGTGGCTATTCTCTACTTGATAAAGAAAGACACTCCCATCGTCAGGGCCAACAACTCTGAGCTGAGCTTCCTGCTGCTCTTCTCCTTGACTCTYTGTTTTCTGTGCTCTCTTACTTTCATTGGCCGGCCCTCTGAGTGGTCCTGTATGCTGCGRCACACAGCGTTTGGGATCACCTTCGTCCTCTGCATCTCTTGTGTTCTGGGGAAAACAATAGTGGTGTTGATGGCCTTCAGGGCTACYCTTCCAGCCAGTAATMTCATGAAATGGTTTGGTCCTCAACAGCAGAGACTCAGTGTTCTGGCTTTCACTCTCATACAGGTCCTGATCTGTGCTCTTTGGTTAACAGTCTCCCCTCCTTTCCCKTACAAMAATATGAAAACCTACAAGGAAAAGATCATTCTAGAGTGTGATGTGGGGTCAGCTATTGGTTTCTGGGCTGTGTTGGGGTATATAGGACTCCTGTCTCTCTTGTGCTTTGTGCTGGCTTTTCTGGCTCGGAAGCTGCCTGATAACTTCAATGAGGCCAAATTCATCACCTTCAGCATGCTCATATTCTGTGCAGTCTGGATCACCTTTATCCCAGCTTATGTCAGCTCTCCTGGGAAGCAGTCTGGATCACCTTTATCCCAGCTTATGTCAGCTCTCCTGGGAAGTTCACTGTAGCTGTGGAGATCTTTGCTATTCTGGCCTCTAGTTATGGAATGCTCTTCTGTATATTTGCACCTAAATGTTATATAATCCTGTTTAAACCTGAGCTAAATACCAAGAAACACATGATGGGGAATATGAAATGAAATTAAAACTTACAATAAAAACATGTAATGATGCTTTTCCTAAAATCTTTCCTTGTGCTGCTCTGCTGGAACACGTAAAACTTGTCATTGGAAATGTGTTAAGCTTCAATGCTATTCTGTCAACATACAGTACATGCACCCCACTGTTAGTGAAAGACACACAAGCAAATGGCATGTCCTTATTCTGGCAAATAAGCCACTGGGTCTTTCCACGAAATGAGTACCTTTCGGCTATTGTAACTTGGTGGGGGGGAAAAAAGTTGATTTCACCTGATTTTAATATTCTTTCATGAAGAGAACATGTTCAACTGAATAAAAAACATGTTTTCCCATCTCAAGAGGTTAATTGAAACAATACTAAAGCCAACACCCTGCCTCAGTTTTGGTAAAYAATCTGTTTAAAAAACTTCCTCAGGATCGGTGTCCCTTCCACGGGACGGTTGAGCTAATSTAGGCTAATGCGATTAGCATGAGGTTGTAAGTAACAAGAATATTTCCCAGGACATAGACATATCTGATAGCTTAAATTCTTSTTCATCTAACTGCACTGTCCAATTTACAGTAGCTATTACTATGAAAGAATACCATGCTGTTGTCTGAGGAGAGTGCACAATTTTTAACATAGAAAGTTATTAATAAACAAATTAGGCATATTTGGGCAGTCTTGATACAAAGTCGGGAACAGAAATGCAATAGTTAATTTGATCAMTCTAAAACTTTGCACATACACTGCCGCCATCTAGTGGCCAAAATGTATATTGCATCTGGGCTGGAATCATACATTATGGCCTTTCTCTTGCATTTCAAAGATGATGGTACAAAGAKAATACAAAAGAGCGGTTGGTTTTTTCTTTGTATTATCTTTTACCAGATCTATTGTGTGATATTCTCCTACATTCCTTTCACATTTCCACAAACTTCAAAGTGTTTCCTTTCAAATGGTACCAAGAATATGCATATCCTTGCTTCAGGTCTTGAGCTACAGGCAGTTACATTTGAGTATGTCATTTCAGGCGAGAAATGAGAAAAAGGGACGGATGCTTAAGAGTTTTTTAAGCATTTCTAGCCTGTCTATTTATAGGTAACAGGGTTGACGTGTTATGTTCGACCCGCTCAGCTTTCCACCAAAGAACAAGAAAATGACCAAGAGTAGACCCGCCTCGGCTGCTTTTACACTGTGATTTCACTAACTATTTATAACTATTTATATTTTCTTTAATCAGTAACCCGTTTACTTACATGTCCGAGCTGAGCTTCTCTAATAATGTGTATAAAACAGTGTGTGCTGTAGCCCACTCCATACATGACCTGTTGACCTGCAGGCACAGTAAAGGCCAAGGTGTTAATAGGAACTGTGCACACAGAGACAGCATCGAGCCAGGACAGGTGAGACAGCATCGAGCCAGCACAGGTGAGACAGCATCGAGCCAGGACAAGTGAGCGGCTACCTTTATGGCCCACAGATAGTTCATTTTGTTCAACTGATTTGATAATTGACTGACTGATTTTATGAAAATGACAAATATTTACAATCACACCATTTTACTTCTAAAGTACATTAATTATACACTCTTAAAAAAAAGGTGCAATCTAGAACCTAAAAGGGTTCTTCGGCTGTCGCCTTAATAAGACAACCCTTTGAAGAGCCCTTTTTGGTTCCAGGTAGAATCTTTTTGGATTCCGTGTAAAACCCTTTCCACAGAGGGTTCTACATGGGACCCAAACATGGTTTTATTAGGAACCAAACAGTGTTATCCTACTGGGACAGTGTACATCAGTACATGGTGATTATTTTAAGTCATGTAGGTGTTGAGATACCTGCGAGACGTAAACTTCACCATGAAGTCTGAGGAGAGTGTTTAAAAAACATTTGAACAGAGAGCCCACTGCCACGTATGATGAGGTGGTGAACTGGCAGAGACACCAGGCAGCAGAGACAATGTTTGTCACTGTGAGGAATTTTGATGTCTCTCTCGCAAATGGAGAGCAGTTTGCCATAAATGGGATAAAGAGAGAATGGGCGTGCAATCCCTTAAAGGTACACATTTACACAGAAAACACATGGTAGCAGTTACAGATACTTTCATAAAACATAGATAAATAGATTAAAGATATATTCATTTGTCGGAGATGACACATACAATGTGTAGGCGGGAATGAATTGAATGATTGTGTGACCAAAGGGGGATTTATAATATGAGTGAAGGAGTAAAGAGAGACAGACAGGTTAGAGGGAGTGTGCAGGTGTTGTGTTTCAGAGGTCTCGGTCTGTCTGTAGTGACAGCTGCTTACCAGTGTTCCTCCAGACAGCCATCCAAAACAATACCAGTCTGCTGTTTATCCTGTATCCCCCCTGTGCTGCTGGGGAGATCAGCAACCTAACAGGTGAGAAAACTGATACCACAGCCGGCCCTTAGCCTTTGGGAGGCCTTAAGCTAAATGTATTTATTTTTGGTCCGGGGGACCCCTAGCGGCCCCACATGTCTCTTAGTGGATAGGGCTGGGCTCTGACTGATACAAACCAAATCCACTGACCAAAGAGATACATTAACTGTAGAATATGTGTTCACTTTTAGAATATGTGACTCACTACCTGGATTCSGTCTTATGTAGCAAAATTTGAAATTGTGTTTTTTACATTGGATGAAAGTAGAGACTCAGAGCTACAAAAGTGTATATCATAAACTGCATTTGAGGAACAATGGGAAAGTAATTTCAAATCAAATCAAATGTATTTATATAGCGCTTCTTACATCAGCTGATATATCAAAGTGCTTTACAGAAACCCAGCCTAAAACCCCAAACAGCAAGCAATGCAGGTGTAGAAGCACGGTGGCTAGGAAAAACTCCCTAGAAAGGCCAAAACCTAGGAAGAAACCTAGAGAGGAACCAGGCTATAAGGAGTGGCCAGTCCTCTTCTGGCTGTGCCAGGTGGAGATAACAGAACATGGCCAAGATGTTCAAATGTTCATAAATGACCAGCATGGTCAAATAATAGTAATCACAGTGAACAGGTCAGGGTTCCATAGCTGCAGGCAGAACAGTTGAAACTGAAGCAGCAGCACGGCCAGGTGGACTGGGGACAACAAGGAGTCATCATGCCAGGTAGTCCTGAGGCATGGTCCTAGGCCTCAGGTCCTCCGAGAGAGAGAAAGAAAGAAAGAGAGAATTAGAGAGAGAGCGTACTTAAATTCACACAGGACACCGGATAAGACAGGAGAAATACTCCAGATATAACTGACTGACCCTAGCCCCCGACACATAAACTACTGCAGCATAAATACTGGAGGCTAATTCTGCTTTGAAAGTTGATCAACTTGTAAACTCTCTTTTGAGAAAAATTGCCTTTGAATGTTTTGGTATCGAGTGAAGAACTCGTCTTTGTCTACACCCTTTTCAGCATCGTTCACACCCTCTTCAGCTTTAGCCCCACCCATCTCGTTTCGCTCTCGGAGCGCACATCTGACGCTCTGGCCGATGATTTGTTTACCTCTGGATAACATGAAAACAGCCTAACCAGTCTAGCTGAAAAAAAAAAAAAACGCTTTTTTCTAGACGCTTACTGACACCGGCCATATTCAACGTGTGTTGTACACACGTCACGTAACGTCAGCTAACAAGCCAGCCAGCTAACGTTAGCTAGTTAAACAAAAATAAACAAAGTGCAAATAATGCCACAGTGCTGGAGCTAACCAACCAGGGTCAATGTTAGTTAGCTAGCTAACATTAGGATCTAACTAGAAAAGCAAACAGCTCTGGGAAGTGACAGCTGCCTATTATAATACATTACTTGATTATATCATTTTCCTTGTACATTCCTTGTACGTTCCCTGGAACACTGGTCAAACGGAGACAAGAGTCGCTGTGTCCCAAAGGGGGTGGCATTTCTCTCATTTGACGAGACCATGGGAATACTCCTGGCTGCAATCTCATTGGTCGGAGCGTGTTTGACCACAGTGGTGCCATTGGTCTTCGTTCACTTCAAAAAGACTCCCATTGACAGGGCCAACAACTCTGAGCTGAGCTTCCTGGGGAWAACAATAGTGGTGTTGATGGCCTTCAGGGCTACACTTKCAGCCAGTAATGTCATGAAATGGTTTGGTCCTCCACAGCAGAGACTCAGTGTTCTGGCTTTCACTCTCATACAGGTCCTGATCTGTGCTCTTTGGTTAACAGTCTCCCCTCCTTTCCCATACAACAATATGAAAACATATAAGGAAAAGATCATTCTAGAGTGTGATGTGGGTTCAGCTATTGGTTTCTGGGCTGTGTTGGTGTCAGAGACGTGTGTATAGGTGGCAGGGAAGTCAGGCGCAGGAGAGTCAAACGGAGTGTAAAATGGAGTCTTTTAATAAATGTCCAYMAAACATGATCCATAACACTAATAAGAAAATGAATAATAAACAAATATGGGTACGAAGACCCGACGCYCACCTATACAAAAATAAAGACTACACTGACAACAAACAATCTCTGACAAAGACATGAGGGGAAACAGAGGGTTAAATACACAACAGGTAATGGATGGGATTGAAAACAGGTGTGTGGGAAGACAAGACAAAACCCATGGAAAATGAAAAATGGATCGATGATGGTTAGAAGACCGGTGACGTCGACCGCCGAGCACCGCCCGAACAAGGAGAGTCAACGACTACGGCAGAAGTCGTGACAGTTGGGCTATATAGGACTCCTGTCTCTCTTGTGCTTTGTGCTGGCTTTTCTGGCTCGGAAGCTGCCTGACAACTTCAATGAGGCCAAATTCATCACCTTCAGCATGCTCATATTCTGTGCGTGACTGTAGCTGTGGAGACTTGGCTATTCTGGCCTCTAAGGGATTGTTTACTTTTCTATATATTTGCTCCAAAGTATTATATCATATTACTTAAACTTTATACACACTTTAGTATTGAGAGGGGTTGGGGAGGATGTGGGCGTTAGACAGGTGTACTGGTTGCCCCCCCCCCCCAAAATGGTCAGTATTGTGAAATAATTCTACAGTTAAGGAAATGTTTGAATGGAGAAAGCTGATCCTAGAGCAGCGCTGTCTTTCTTTCGATCCCGTCAATATCGACACASTCTCCAACGACGACGCACTTAGTGACCGTTCTCTCTGCGTAATGTTTTGGGAAACGCATGTTAAATCTTCGGCTGTTTTAGGAAAGACACATCGTTAAAACAGTCGTAAACCTACGTTTCATCGCTATCGGGAAACGGGCCCTGGATTGCTCTGGAAGTGAGGATAAATGGTAGGCATGTTTTCTGCTATCCTTTTTATGTTTTAGTTATTATTTTGGGTATAAGGGAGGGTCACTTGTTTGTTTGTTTTTTTATCTTTCATGGAGAGTTTAGTTAAAATATATATTTCCTGAAGGGAGGGCATTCGATTTTGWTTGAAGATAGGTCAGATTTTCTCCAGGTACCTCTTATTATAAATAACCTATAGTACATGTTGACTGATTGAAATAAGTTATTTCCTAGGGACAAATTATGACTAGAAAAACAATAATGMTAAACTATTCACTAATACTCCAAAAACAACTCTCTTGTATTTCTGCCTGAATTACAGTTTCACCGGAAACGTTCTGATTTCCCCCAAAAACTCACCATGTAAAAAAATAAAGGTTTCTTCAGAGAACTCATATTTTAGAATCTATATTCAGAAGTGACTGAGCCATTGGTTCTGGGAAAGACACACGGGACTGCACYACTCTTACTTAAAACCTCTTAGGGATCCCTTTTAACACCTAATAGGCCAACTGTTTTGTCAATCACTCAGTGAGTGTCATCATTGGTTGAAACTAAGACATTGAAACAGTTGTAAGCTCCTATAGCATCATACCCWTCATTAATGGTAACATATAAAGGAGCCCAGATGGAGCATTGTCGGGACGGTGAGAGGTGAGAGACTCGGTGAAAAGCTATGCTGCAGCTAGCAGACCTTCTGTTGATCCCTCTGCTGATAGTGACAGCTAAGGCTGGGCAGCCTGTGTGCAGATCTTATGGAACAAAAGAACTGTCACAGTTCTCAAAGGAGGGAGACATCAACTTAGGAGGTATTTTCTCCTTTCACCAAAACCCAGTCAGTGTGAATCCAACTCTGCAGGTCAACCCAGGAAGCATCCAGTGTGAAGGGTAAGAACATGTTGAATAGTTTGCTGTGAATCATAATGCTTATGTCTCTGTTCACATGGACAAACATGTATGTTCACATGGTGTAGAGAAATTATGTTCAAAAAGTGTTGAAAACTGTCTGTCCCTGGCTGGGGTTTTCACTGACTAAATGCTTTAACGTCTGTTCTCTGGCTGGGGTTTTCACAGACTAAATGCCTTATAGGTCTCTGGCTGGGTTTTCACTGACTAATGCTTTACAGGTCTCTGGCTGGAGTTTTCACTGACAATGCTTTACAGTCTCTGGCTGGGTTTTCACTGACAATGCTTTACAGGTCTCTGGCTGGGGTTTCACTGACAATGCTTTACAGGTCTCTGGCTGGGGTTTTCATTGACATAAATGCTTTATACGTCTGTCTCTGGCTGGGGTTTTCACTGATTAAATGCTTTATACGTCTGTCTCTGGCTGGGGTTTTCACTGATTAAATGCTTTATACGTCTGTCTCTGGCTGGGATTTCTCTGACTAAAACTGAAGTGACAGTACTAGAAGTCGTCTCTGCAGGCTGGACCCAGGTGAGCTCCAGTATGCCCAAACTATGATCTTTGCCATAGAGGAGATCAATAACAGCTCTGAGCTGCTGCCAGGGCTGTCTCTGGGCTACAGGATCTTTGACTCGTGTCCCAGCATCCCCCTGTCTGTGCGGGCGTCCCTGGCTCTGATGAATGGATATGAGGAGGAGCCACAGAGCTGCACCAAGCCCTCCACTGTGCATGCTGTCATAGGGGAGACCACCTCCACCTCCACTATAGCCATGGCACGCACCATGGGGCCCTTCCACATACCAGTGGTGAGTCAGGGAGTGTATGTGTGTATGTATTGAGAGAGTGAAAGGCAGAGATGATACTATGTGAAAATGCTGCCGTGCCCATGTGCTACTTTTACAGAACGGCAACGTTGGAGCAGTGTGTTAGAAACGTCTGTCTTTGTTGTCTTTCCAGCTCAGTCATTCAGCCACCTGTGCTTGTCTGAGTAACAGAAGGCAATACCCTTCATTCTTCAGAACCATCCCCAGTGACCACTACCAGAGCAGAGCCCTGGCCCAGCTGGTCAAACACTTTGGCTGGACCTGGGTGGGGGCCATCAGAACCAACAGTGACTATGGTAACAATGGCATGGCCACCTTCCTGAAAGCAGCGTCCAGTGAAGGGGTGTGTGTAGACTACTCAGTGGCAATCTACAGGACCGACCCCAGAGAGTGGTTCCTGAAGGTGGTGGACATCATTAAACAGTCCACCTCCAAGGTGATCGTGGCGTTTGCAGACGGCACAGACCTGGAAATCCTGATAAGAGAGCTGTACCTGCAGAATGTGACGGGGTTGCAGTGGGTGGGTAGCGAGGGATGGATCACCTACCGTTACATCGCCTCCCACGTCAACTACGCCGTGGTCCAGGGGGCGGTGGGCTTCGCCGTGCCCAACGCGGTCATCCCCGGCCTGGGGGAGTTCTTGGCCAACAGGCGGCCCTCCACCCAGCTGGGGGACAGGGGTCTGGTGGAGTTGTGGGAGAGCGTGTTCAGCTGCAGCATGACTCCTGGCTCTCCGGTCAGAGCCTGCACAGGGAGGGAGTCCCTGAGAGACACGGGCTCCCGCTACACAGATGTGTCAGACGCTAGTCTGCTCAACAACATCTATAAGGCTGTGTACGCTGTGGCTCACGCTCTACACCTGCTCACTACCTGTCAGAGTGGACAGGGGCCATTTCAAGATAACACATGTGCAGCCAGGGATAAAATAGAGCCGTGGCAGGTAAAGTAACTCTGT
>NW_019943850.1:12183-19837 GCF_002910315.2 Salvelinus sp. IW2-2015
CGTTACTAAGATAACAAATAACACCATTTGCCTATGACACGAGGTCGGGTGGAGAACGTAAGATTGTGTTAAAAAAAATACCACTGGGCCTCCCGAGTAGCGCAGTYGTCTAAGGCACTGCATCGTTGTTGCTAGATGTGCCTATAGAAATTCTGGGTTTGAGTCCAGGCTCTGTCGCAGCCGSCCGGGACRCGGAAACCCATGGGGCGGCGCACAATTGGCCCAGAGTCGTCCGGGTTAGGGGAGGGTTTTGCTGGCAGGGATGTCCTTGTCCCATCGCGCTCTAGCGACTCCTATYGCAGGCCGGGCGCATGCACGCTGACACGGTCGCCAAGTGTACTGTGTTTCCTCCGACACATTGGTGTGGCTGGCTTCTGGGTTAAGCGAGCAGTGTGGCTTGGTTAGGGGCGTGTTTCGGAGGACGCATGACTCTCGACCTTCGCCTCTCCCGAGTGCATACGGGYATTGCAGCGATGAGARAGGGACTGTWACTACCAATTAGATACAACGAAATTGGGMGAAAAAAGGGGTAAAAAGTTCAAAAATCAACACCACTTATTTTCTTTTCTTCCTCCAGGTGTTACATTACCTGACCCAGGTGAATTTCACCACTAGGCATGGTGAGAGGGTGTTCTTTGATGATCAGGGGGACCCATCGGCACGCTACGCCCTGGTCAACTGGCAGATGGATAACACAGGGTACATCTCGTTTGAGACCATCGGCTACTATGACGCCTCACAACCAGAGGGCCAGAAGTTTGAGATGAAGGAAGGTGTGAGTGCTGTCTGGGCAGACAATCAGTCTGAGGTGAAGACTTGTTAGGGAGAAGCATCTATTAATCATTCATCACAACTGTGTTCCTTTAAGAGTTTTGCATTAAAGTATACTGTATACTTGTGTGTGTTTTAAATATGAGTGATCCCTTGGCGTAAAGGGTGTSTGTGTGTTCCAGGTACCCAGGTCTATCTGCAGTGAGAGCTGTCTGCCAGGGACACGCAGGGCCTTCGTTAAGGGGAAACCTTTCTGTTGCTTTGACTGCATCGCCTGTGCAGACGGGGAGTTCAGCAACACCACAAGTGAGACCTCAGGACTCGTAGCTTTWACGCTAGCCTTCATCCTGTTCATGTTGGGAAAAATCTCAGCCAGCACTTTACTGGTCTATCTGAAGATGTACTCGCTGTACATAATCAAACTATTTATGCTTTCAGATGCAGTGACATGTACAACATGCCCCCCCGAGTACAAGTCAAATGAAGAGAGGAATAACTGTCATTTGAAAGGCATTGAATACCTCACCTTCAAGGAACTCATGGGTGTACTGTTGGTAGCATTTTCTGTGTTTGGTGGGTGTCTGACAATGACAATAGCACTGATATTCTTCAACTACAGAAAGACTCCCATCGTCAGGGCCAACAACTCTGAGCTGAGCTTCCTGCTGCTCTTCTCCTTGACACTGTGTTTTCTGTGCTCTCTTACTTTCATTGGCCGGCCCTCTGATTGGTCCTGTATGCTGCGTCACACAGCGTTTGGGATCACCTTCGTCCTCTGCATCTCTTGTGTTCTGGGGAAAACAATAGTGGTGTTGAATGGTTCCGGGCCTAAACTTCCAGCCAGTAATGTATGAAATGGTTGGGCTTTCCAAGCAGAGACTCAGTGTTCTGGCTTTCACTCTTATAAGGTCCTGAATCTGTGCTCTTTGGTTACAGTCTCCCTCCTCTTTCCCCTACAAGACACATGAAGACCTACAAGGAAAAGATCATTCTAGAGCTGTGATGTGGGTTCAGCTATTGGTTTCTGGTCTGTTGATTGGGGCTATATAGGACCTCCTGTGTCTCTCATTGTGCTTTGTGCTGGCTTTTCTGGCTCGGAAGCTGCCTGATAACTTCAATGAGGCCAAATTCATCACCTTCAGCATGCTCATATTCTGTGCAGTGTGGATCACCTTTATCCCAGCTTATGTCAGCACTCCTGGGAAGTTCACTGTAGCTGTGGAGATKTTTGCTATTCTGGCCTCTAGTTATGGAATGCTCTTRTGTATATTTCTCCCTAAATGCTACATCATTTTATGTAAACCAGAGAAAAACACCAAGAAACATATGATGTGTAAAACGTCATCAAAAGCACTTTGACTTTGTTACAACACCTTTTGAATATATTTTTACTTTAAAAGGTTTTGATTTTAGATGATATTGTTTATAAAGTCTTTTGTTTCATTTAATGTTTTTAGATAATATTACAGCTCATAAGTTGCATCTCATATCTTTATATCCTTATCTGTGTATTATGCAAGAAACTATTTGTTGATAATGGTTCCTCTGCTAATTTCTCAGAGATCTCTTCTCAACTGTGATAATAACCATTGAAACTCAGTGAAACTAATGAACTGTTGAAATCACATCTGACAGTTTATTTTAAAAGGTAAAATCACTTCACCAAAACAATGAACTCATCATGCTGCTTCTTTTTGTGRAACACTTAATTTTAAGGGGTCTTTATGTGTAATTACGCTGTAACAAGTAATGTGTTTAATTGTATAGTTACACTGAAATAACAATATTTAACTGGTGGRAACTGRAGTTTGTAATTACAGAGGTGTAACAACAAATGCTTGTTACCATGCATATTACAAATGGGCAATTGTCCATTTAATTTACCAATGTAGTGTTCAGTTTCTACTCAGCTGCATCRTATTCAGTAATAAGTGTCACAAGGTTGTAATATCTTGTGGACAAATGCGCTGGGTGTCCCAGATTACAGARGTTGAAGGTTCAATAGGCTCTCTTTAACTACCTGTGAAAGCGAACTCTTCAAAATATCTACTCAATGTTGTTGACAGCAATTRCKCCCCCCCCCAAAAAAAGTGTACCATCTGGGTTTACTAAAACAGATRGGATATAGATCCACCTTACTGACTACCGTCTACRGTATGGATGTCATCCCAGATTYRAATATTTTTTACTTTTAATTAATCTTACCCATTATGACAAGCTGAACCTCCTTGCCAACCAAGTGAGAGGATAAACCCACGACTACACCACATAATACATGTAATATCTGCGTAAGTACAATGTAATTACTAGGTGTTACACAGGCTTTCTTTATCGAGTTAAAATTAAGTGTTTTTCTATGTACTTATTAKTCATTACCAAGTGAAAATACCTACAAAAGATGAGCTTCTACTTCAGTCAACTTTATTGAAACATGTAAAAAAGACCTTACATTTCTTACAAAATTATAAGGATGTTTAATTAGATTTCAAACATAGATACAGTTGAAGTCGGAAGTTTACATAAACCTTAGCCAAATACATTTAAACTCCACGATTTTATCCACCCATTCCTGTATTAATCCTGCGTAAAAATTCCCTGTGTTTAGGTCAGTCAAGATCACCACTTTATTTTAGAATGTGAATGTCAGATAATAGTAGAGAGAATGATTTATTTCAGTTTAATTTCTTTCATTCACCATTCCCAGTGGGTCAGAAGTTTACATACACTCAATTAGTAGTTGGTTAACATTGCCTTTAAATTGTTTAACTTGGGTCAAACATTTCAGGTAGCCTCCAAAGCTTCCCACAATAATTTGGGGGAATTTTGGCCCATTCCTCCTGACAGGCCTGGTGTAACGGAGTCAGGTTTGTAGGCCTCTTTGCTAGCCACAATGGTTTTCTCAGTTGCTGCCCACAAATGTTCTATTTGGATTGAGGTCAGGCTTTGGACGGCCAATACCTTGACTTTGTTGTCCTTAAGCCATTTTTGCCACAACTTTGAAGTATGCTTGGGTCATTGTCCATTTGGATGACCCATTTGCGACCAACGTTTAACTTCCTGACTGATGTCTTGAGATGTTGCTTCAATATATCCACATAATTACCTGCCTCATGATGCCATCTATTTTGTGAAGTGCACAATCCCTCCTGCAGCAAACCCACCCCACAACATGACGCTGCACCCCTCCGTCGCTTCATGTTTTGGGATGGTGTTCCTTCGGCTTGCAAGTCTCCCCTTTTTCCTCCAAACATAACGATGGTCAGTATGGCCAAACAGTTCTATTTTTCTTTCATCAGACCAGAGGACATTTCTCCAAAAAGTATGATCTTTGTCCCCATGTGCAGTTGCAAACCATAGTCTGGACTTTTTATGGCAGTTTTGCAGCAGTGGCTTCGTCCTTGCTGAGCCGGCTTTCAGGTTATGTCGACAATAGGACTCGTTTTACTGTGGATATAGATACTTTTGTACCTGTTTCCTCTAGCATCTTTCAAAGGGTCTTTGCTGAGGTTCTGGATTGATTTGCACTTTCGCACCAAAAGTAGTTCATCTCTAGGAGACAGTACGAGTCCTCCTTCCTGAGCCATATGATGGCTACGTGGTCCCATGGTGTTTATACTTGCGTACTATTGTTTGTACAATGAACGTGGTACCTACATGCATTTGGAAATTACTCCCAGGATGAACCAGACTTGTGGAGGTCTACACTTTTTTTTCTGAGGTCTTGGCTGATTTCTTTTTGATTTTATCATGATGTCAAGCAAAGAGCCACTGAGTTTGAATGTAGGCCTTGAAATAAATCCACAGGTACACCTCCAATTGACTCAAATGATGTCAATTAGCTTATCAAAAGCTTCTAAAGCCATGAAATAATGTTTGCAAATTTTCCAAGCTGTGTAAAGGACAGTCAACTTAGTGTATGTAACATCTGACCCACTGGAATTGTGATACAGTGATTATAAGTGAAATAATCGTCTGTAAACAATTGTTGGAAAAAATGACTTGTCTCACACACAAAGTAGATGTCCTAACCAAATTGCCAAAACTATTTTTTGTTACAAGACAGTTGCGGAGTGTTGAAAAATATATATTTTTCTGACTACAACCTAAGTGTTGTAAACTTCCGACTTCAACTGTAATAAGCCTACTCAATCACATAAATCTGTAACCTAAAGTATGGTGAGTAGCCTAGATCAGTGGATTCCCAAACTGTTGGCATTTCTCGCATGGAATAGCCTTCATTTCTCAGAACAAGAATAGACTGACGAGTTTCAGAGCAAAGTTATTTGTTTCTGGCCATTTTGAGCCTGTAATGAACCCACAAATACTGATGCTCCAGATACTCAACTAGTCTAAGAAGGCCAGTTTTATTGCTTCTTTATCAGTACAACAGTTTTCAGCTGTGCTAACATAATTGCAAAAGGGTTTCTAATGATCAATTAGCCTTTTAAAATGATAAACTTGGATTAGCTAAACAACCTGCCATTGGAACACAGGAATGATGGTGCTGATAATGGCATTTGTAGCCTATCCATTAAAACTCTGCCGTTTCCAGCTACAATAGTAATTTACAACATTAACAATGTCTACACTGTATTTCTGATCAATTTGATGTTATTTTAATGGAACAAAAAAATGTGTCTTTCAAAAACAAAGAACATTTCTAAGTGACCCCAAACTTTTGACCGGTAGTGTATATATTTTTCAAAATCTTTGAATGCAAGAGAAACGCATACAATCAGATTGGAGTTTAGGTGTAAGTCAGATTTTGGCCACCAGATGGAAGCAGTGGGTGCAAAGTTACAGACTGAGCCAGTGAAGCATTACATTACCACACTGTAATTTTGCCTCAAGTCTGCCAGGAGTTTGCCCAAATGTGCCAAATTGGTCAATTGATACATTTTCAAGTACATAACTATAGAGAACATACAAAAATCCTATGATAATAAAAAAATGAAAGTTTACACACTCCCAGGAATGTCATACATCATGGATAATTAGCTTCCCTGCAGAAAAGACACGAACCTTCACACATCTAGATGGCCGGGCGGGGTGGGTGTGAGGCCAGAGACAGRAGGGGTTCAAACTGTAGAGCCCAGTTCCTACATTTGAATATAAAAATAGATTTTATCAAACAAAACCATGCTACATTTTATCTCTGGGACCCTCAGGATGACAAATCAGAGCAAGATTACTGAATGTAAGTACATTATTTAGGTGAATGTATCAAACCAGTTGCAGTGATAAAAGTGTTTTGTAGTTGTGCACTGTCCTCAAACAACAACATGGTATTTTTTCACTGTAATAGCTACTGTAAATTGGACACTGCAGTAAGATTAACAAGCATTTAAGCTTTCCGCCCATGTAAGACATGTCTATGTCCTGGAAAGTTGGCTGTTGTTGTAAACGTCATTCTAGTCAAATTAGTGCACATTAGCAACAACCGTCCCGGTTTAGGGACACCTATCCCGTAGAGGTTTTAAAAAGTTCCCCCTCAACCTGAGAAAAGCCCTATATTTTGGGGTTTTACATGTGTGTTCCATCACATGTCGGGGCGACAGGTAGCCTAGTGGTTAGAGTGTAGAGGTGGCAGGTAGCCTAGTGGTTAGAGTGTTGGACTAGTAACCGAAAGGTTGCAAGATCAAATCCCTGAGCTGGCAAGGTAAGAATATGTTGTTCTGCCCCTGAACAAGACAGTCAACCCACTGTTCCTAGGCTGTCATTGAAAATAAGAATTTGTTCTTAACTGACTTGCCTAGTTAAATAAAGGTGAAATAGGAAGTTGAGACCCTTCAGTTGAAAAGATCTCAGTGTCACTAACAGAACAAAATCGGGTTAGAGCAGGAAGCATTTTCACCCTTTCACCTCAGTTGTACTATATAACTTTGATGTAATTATAGTTTTTTAAATCTTTCCCCCAAAGGCATTAATTCCTTTCCAATTAGACAGATTACGTGTAACACTGTAAGTATTTCCTACAAAATATAATTTCCTTTAACAAGAAGCATGCGGTCGAAATCTTACATTCAAGGGAGGGACTATGAACATTTTTCACCCGGACATTGTCATCCAAAAGACTGCTGGTCTCACGGTAATTGACCGTTAATTAACACGTTTAGCATCTCCACATACAAGACGCTGCTGCCGGCTTTAGATTATCTACATTTAAAAAGTATAATAAATCAATTGAATATACACCATTATAATAAATCTTATATTTATTTTAGGCAGGTCTAAAGAAACACGAAGAAATCGCATTTCAGAAGTACAGAATATGAGTTGGCCAACTGTAAGCCTATGTTATCTGGCTATGCTCCATGCCATAGGCTGTAGGCTTGTTCATTTAGCTGACAAGATATGCTTGGGAGTCCTGTGCCATTAATTTATTTGATCTGATTGTAAAGTATGAAGAATATATTGTAATTGAACTTTGTTTTTAGCTATTTGACAACTTTAGTTGTGAATGATACACAACTTAGAATGTCTTAGAAATCAGAACATATACATTGCATTAGGAAACTTTATAGACCCCTTGACTTTTCCCACATTTTGTTACATTACAGCCTGGTTCTCAAATTAATTAAATTGTTTTTCGTCCCCTCATCAATCTACACGCAATACACTACAATGACAAAGCGAAAACAGGTTTTAAGAATTTTTTGTCAAATTTATAAAAAATAAAAAACAGAATTACCTTATTTACATAAGTATTCATACCCTTTGCTATTAGACTCGAAATTGATCATCCTTGAGATGTTTCTACAACTTGATTGGAGTCTACCTGTGGTAAATTCAATTGATTGGACATGATTTGGAAAGGCACACACCTGTCTACATAAGATCCCACAGTTGACGGTGCATGTCAGAGCAAAAACCAAACCATGAG
>NW_019943850.1:23158-37376 GCF_002910315.2 Salvelinus sp. IW2-2015
ATTGAAGGAATTGTCCCGTAGGCTCCGAGACAGGATTGTGTCGAGGCACAGATCTGGGGAAGGGCACCAAAACATTTCTGCAGCATTTGAAGATCCCCCAAACAAGTGACCTCCATCATTCTTAAATGGAAGAAGTTTTGTAACAACCAAGTCTCTCCTAGAGGTGGCTTCCTGGCCAAACTGAGCAATCGGGGGAGAAGGGCCTTGGTCAGAGAGGTGACTACGAACCCGATGGTCACTGACAGAGCTCCAGAGTTCTCCTTTTGGAGATGGAGAACCTTCCAGAGGGACACATCACAATCAGGCCTTTATGGTAGAGTTGCCAGACGGAAGCACTCTTCAGTAAAAGGCACATCACAGCCCGCTTGGCAGAGCTTGAGAAGATATGCAGAGAAGAATGGGATAAACTCCCCAAATACAGGTGTGCCAAGTGTGTAGCCTCATACCCAAGAGGACTTAAGGCTCTAATCACTGCCAATGGTGCTTCAACAAAGTACTGAGTAAAGGGTTTGAATACTTTTGTAAATGTGAAAATATTATAATGTTTTGTAAGAAATTTRAACAACAAAAAAAGTACCTGTTTTTGCTTTGTCAATATGTGTCACGTTCTGACCATAGTTCTTTTGTGTTTTCTTTGTTTTAGTGTTGGTCAGAACGTGAGCTGAGTCGGCATTCTATGTTTTGTGTTTCTATGTTGGGTTTGTTGTTTGGCCTGATATGGTTCTCAATCAGAGGCAGGTGTTTGTCATTGTCTCTGATTGGGAACCATATTTAGGTAGCCTGTTTTGTGTTGGGTTTTGTGGGTGGTTGTCTTCTGTCTTTGTGTCTATGCACCAGATAGGACTGTTTCGGTTTTTCACATTTGTTGTTTTGTATTTTGTAGTGTTCACG
This sequence comes from Salvelinus sp. IW2-2015, assembly GCF_002910315.2. Classification (NCBI taxonomy): domain Eukaryota; kingdom Metazoa; phylum Chordata; class Actinopteri; order Salmoniformes; family Salmonidae; genus Salvelinus; species Salvelinus sp. IW2-2015. The sequence goes on from NW_019943850.1 coordinate 24,050, forward strand.
TTTATCGTCTTTATTAAACATGTTGAACACTAAGCACGCTGCGCTTTGGTCCTCTCCTTCGTCCACAGAAGAAAGCCGTTACAATATGGGGTATTGTGTGTAGATTGATGAGGGGGGAAAAAACATTTTATCAATTTTAGAATTAGGCTGTAACGTAACAAAATGTGGAAAAATTCAAGGGGTCAGAATAATGCGGTGCATTCGGAAAGTATTCAGACCCCTTGACTTTTTCCACATTTTGTTAGGTTACATGGAGACAAATTAGTGCGACAAAAAAATTGTTAAATTTCCTGATCTTTTTCATATCTTTCAGATATAATACAGASACTTCAAAACAAACTTCCTTTAGATTTTGTGGGGGGACTATCTATTGGACCATGTAGTGACTATGTTATTCAACGCATTTGTATTGGGCTATTAGCAGTAAGGCCAAATTCAATGTTTCATCAAATATTTTGGGGTGGATATTTTTTTGATACTTCAAGGGGTCTTAAAATTCAAAATCAAATAGCTAKATGATCCTTGGTATGACCTTCTTAAAACAATTCCACACTAATCATACCAGTAATTTTCTACTAATCAATACAGTGTCATAATCATCCTTGGAATGACCTTCTTAAAACAACTCCACACTAAACATGCCAGTAATTNTCTTAAAACAACTCCACACTAAACATGCCAGTAATTGTAACAACAGTGTTGTTATCATGACACAATGCAGCACCTCCCTCACTGATGCCCAATGGTGCTCGTTCCCTGGTGGAGTATGATTGTGTCACACTGTGCCGCAACGTATAAATATCAGTTTCAGCAATGCCATCCCTTTGTTGGGCACCTGTAATGCCAGCCTAGCACGCTACAGAAGCCTAGCAGTGTCAGGTATGCTGTCCACACATAGGTGGCCAGAGCAGGGCTGGGCGATGCTACAGCTGGTTCTGGTGGTTGCTCTATCCAGGGCAGAGCCAGATGACCTGGTGGTGTGCAGGCGGAGAGGAGGACCAGAGTACCCACAGCTGGCCAAGGACGGAGACATCATTCTGGGAGGCATCTTCTCATTCCACAGCAGCTGGCAGAACAGAGAGCTGAACTACACACAGAGCCCACCACCTCTGCAGTGCACCAGGTAAACTACTGGCAGGAATGAGGTWGGCATAATATTGAAATTCAGGGAAAATACTATGGGTAAGTTTTAAGAATAACATACATATTAAGAAAATAGCAAATTCCTTCTTTTTCTACTATGGTTGTCAACAATTATTGGTTTCAATAATGTATCTCTAGAATAATTTCTTACAAAATATTTTTTGCAATATTTATTAATTAAGGAGAAAATATTGTTCATTTTAGTCAGGGAACATTTGAACACCAAACCCTGACATTAACAACTGTCATGTTGGAACCAGTCTGAATTTCAGAGCYTTCCAGTTTACCCAGGCTATGCTGTTTGCCATAGAGGAGATCAACAACAGCACATCCCTGTTGCCCGGTGTCTCTCTAGGCTATAAGATCTATGACTCATGTGGCTCCATAGCCAGAGGGGTGAGGGTGGCCCTGGCGCTGGCTAACGGGAACCAGGAGACGGCCACAGAGGGTTCAGGTTGCTCCAGACCAGCCCAGGTTCAGGCCATCATGGGGGAGGACTCCTCCTCACCCAGCATGGCCACTGCTACCGTCCTCGGTCCCTTCCATATCCCGATGGTAGGTAGTGGGCAGGGTTAGGAGTCAAGAGGGTATCAGTGTATTAAGATGTTCTATACATTAATTCAAAACATGCTCATTGGTAGTCATTAAAAACTTTTTGAAAAATGCTTTCTCCCCTAAATAGTAGTATWTGGATGTGTTGTCTATTCTTATACTGTCGATAGATAGTTGTATGTCCTAATTGGTTGTCTATTGTTACTCCTGTACTATTTTTATCCTCAGATCAGCCACTTTGCCACATGTGGGTGTCTGAGTAATAAAGTCAAGTACCCCTCCTTCTTCAGAACCATCCCCAGTGACCACTACCAGAGCAGAGCCCTGGCCCAGCTGGTCAAGCACTTTGGCTGGACTTGGGTGGGCGCCATCCGAACCAACGACGACTATGGAAACAACGGCATGGCCACGTTCATTGAGACGGCAGAGCAGCTGGGGATCTGTCTGGAGTACTCTGTGGCCTTCTTCAGGACAGACCCTGAGGAGAAGCTGCAGAGGGTCATAGAGAGCATCAAGACGTCCAAATCCAAGGTCATTGTCGCCTTCCTCTCCTTCCTGGACCTAGACTTGCTGGTGAAGCAATTTGCCCGCCACAATCTGACAGGCTACCAGTGGGTGGGCTCCGAGGGATGGATCATTGACTCCTACATCGCCAGGGTGGAGGCCCACCACGTCCTGAACGGAGCCATAGGCCTGTCCATCGCCAAAGCCCGTGTCACAGGGCTGGGAGAGTTCATCCTGGACGTGAGYCCGCTTATCTCGGCCGGCATTGACAGCAGCATGTTCACTGAGTTCTGGGAGGCTCTGTTTGACTGTCGCTTCAGGCAGGGTGAGAGCTCAGAGTCCGAGACGGGTCAGTCTCAGCGAGAGTGTACAGGCAGGGAGAATCTGTCTGGGTTACAGAACATCTTCACTGATCTGTCTCTAATGGCTATCTTTAATAATGTCTATAAAGGGGTTCTGGCTGTGGCCCATGCRCTCCATAATGTTTGGGGCTGTGGGGAGACGTGTGGCAACAAGACACAGCCTGATCCACAGACAGTGAGTTGATGAGCACAAATTTTGAAGTGTAACTCAGATTTTCATATGTCGGACATTTCTGTTCAAACTGCACAAAAAAAGCTGGCTTGTGAACATTCCTGATATGTTATTATTATTACTGTTATTGTTATGTCTCCTTAGATTCTCCAGCACATAAAAAATGTGCGTTTCAAGACAAAGGAGGGGGAGGAGGTGTATTTCAACGAGAAAGGAGACGTTACTGCCAAGTATGACATCATCAACTGGCAGCCGAAGGAGGACGGCAACGTGGAGTTTGTTACCGTGGGTCTCTACGATGCCTCCCTACCTGCAGACAGCCAACTCACCATTAACAACAGCTCCTTAGTGTGGACACAGAATGCAAAGCTGGTGGGACTAATTGAATGTCAAATACACGCAATGTGTTGCAGGCTATCATTTGTAACAGTACACAGTGTAGTGGATTGTGTCAACATGTTCTCTAATGTATACCACCAAWMMRTTTTTTTTTTTTTACAGGTGCCTGTGTCAGTGTGCAGTGAGAGCTGTCCCCCAGGCACTCGTAAGGCTGTACAGAAAGGAAAGCCTGTATGCTGTTATGACTGTATCCKATGTGCAGAGGGAGAAATAAGTAATAARACAGGTAGGAACTAATCAGTCAAACAGTGATAAGAGAAAAACAAAACGACCTACACTGTTGTCCTGGAATAAAAAAGATTTTGTGTGTAGTCTTTATTAAACCTATTACATTCCTTTTGCTTTTTATAGATTCTGTCACCTGTGATCAATGTCATCCTGAGTTTTGGACCAATAAGAAGAGGGATATGTGTGAAAAGAAGGAAATAGAATTTCTCTCCTATGAAGAAATCATGGGAGTGTTGCTGACTGCTGTCTCCCTGCTAGGAACATGTATGACTAGTATTGTGGCATTTATTTTCTTCAGATACAAGAAAACCCCCATCGTCAGGGCCAACAACTCTGAGCTGAGCTTCCTGCTGCTCTTCTCCTTGGCTCTGTGTTTTCTGTGTTCTCTTACRTTCATTGGCCGGCCCTCTGAGTGGTCCTGTATGCTGCGTCACACAGCGTTTGGGATCACCTTCGTCCTCTGCATCTCTTGTGTTCTGGGGAAAACAATAGTGGTGTTGATGGCCTTCAGGGCTACACTTCCAGCCAGTAATGTCATGAAATGGTTTGGGCTTCCACAGCAGAGACTCAGTGTTCTGGCTTTCACTCTCATACAGGTCCTGATCTGTGCTCTTTGGTTAACAGTCTCCCCTCCTTTCCCCTACAAGAACATGAAGACCTACAAGGAAAAGATCATTCTAGAGTGTGATGTGGGTTCAGCTATTGGTTTCTGGGCTGTGTTGGGCTATATAGGACTCCTGTCTCTCTTGTGCTTTGTGCTGGCTTTTCTGGCTCGGAAGCTGCCTGATAACTTCAATGAGGCCAAATTCATCACCTTCAGCATGCTCATATTCTGTGCAGTCTGGATCACCTTTATCCCAGCTTATGTCAGCTCTCCTGGGAAGTTCACTGTAGCTTGTGGAATCTTTATCCATCTTCCTCAAGCTTTGTTGCTTTTCTGTATATTTGCACCTAAATGTTATATCATTTTAATGAATCCAGAGAAAAACACTAAAAAGAGTGATGAGGAAAATGTTCAACAACATCAGCATGAATGCGTAATTGTTTAGTCATATTTCTCATGATAATGTACTTTATTTTGACATTTTAAGTATTTCAGGTATGAACGTTTAATTGTTGAAAAAAACAATATATAACTAGAAAATGAATCGGTTGTTTTTTAAATTATGAACTGTCAAATTAACATATATTTTTTTATTGTCAGAGTATGGCTAAACGTAGTGAATGAGGTATATAACTGAATACCATGCCAACCTTCCAACAACCAGAGAAAGTACCATGCAACCTTCCCAACAACCAGAGAGAGTACCATGCAACCTTCCAACAACAGATACATGAACCTTCCCAAAACCAGAGAGAGTACCATGTCAACCTTCCCAACAACCAGAGAGTACCATGCAACCTTCCCAACAACCAGAGTACCATGCAACCTTCCCAAAACCAGAGAGAGTACCATGCAACCTTCCCAACACAGAGAGTACCATGCAACCTTCCCAACAACCAGAGAGAGTACCATGCAACCTTCCCAACAACAGAGAGATGACCATTCACCTTCCCAAACCAGAGAGAGACCATGTCAACCTTCCCAACAACCAGAGAGAGTACCATGCCAACCTTCCCAACAACCAGAACCATGCCAACACCCAACAACAGAGAGAGTACCATGCAACCTTCCCAACAACCAGAGAGAGTACATGTCAACCTTCCCAACAACCGAGAGAGTACCATGTCAACCTTCCCAACAACCAGAGTACCATGCCAACCTTCCCAACAACCAGAGAAGTACCATGCAACCACCCAACAACCAGAGAGAGTACCATGTCAACCTTCCCAACAACCAAGAGAGTACCATGTCAACCTTCCCAATAACCAGAAGAGACCATGCAACCTTCCCAACAACCAGAGTACCATGCAACCTCCAATAACAACCAGAAGAGTAACCATGTCAAACCTTCCCAAAACCAGAGATACCATGTCAAACCTTCCCTACAACCAGAGAGAGTACCATGTAACCTCCCAACAACCAGAGAGATACCATCTGTCAAAGCCTTCCCAACAACCAGAGTACCATGCCAACCTTCCAAACAAACCAGAGAAGAACATGTCAACCTTCCCAACAACCAGAAAGTAACCATGCCAACCTCTTCCAACAACCAAAGAGTACCATGCAACCATACCCAACAACCAGAGAGAGATACATGCCAACTTCCCAAACAACCCGAGAGAGTACCAGGTCAACCTTCCCAACACCAAGAGAGTACCAGTCAACCTTCCAACAACCGAGCAGAGTACCATGCCAACCTTCCCAACAACGAGAAATACCATTGCCAACCTTCCCAACAACCAGAGAGAGTACCATGCCACCTTCCCAACAACCAGAGAGATTACCATGGCAACCTTCCCAACAACCAGAGAAAGTACCATGCCACCTTCCCAACAACCAGAGAGAGAACAAAACATCCGGATCACAATGAGACAGAATCTCAACGTGTCTTTGATTTCTTGTTTGGTTGAGTGTCCCCTGGTCTCCTGAGACCTTCCTCCTCCAGGAGCCACACCAGGGCTGGAGCCATAGCAGCTACCCCTGCTGCAGGGGCGGGGGGCCAGGGGCTATATAAGGGCTAAGGCCGGGAGCTGTAGAGTCTAAGAGCCCTGACTGCACTACAGAGCCAGGAGCCATGCCACTGCTGGAGCTGGTCCTGTTGGTGCTGCTGGTGGTGATGGGGGAGGGAGAGCCAGTGTGCAGGCTGCAGAGCAGGGCAGAGCTGCCAGACCTGGCCAAGGACGGGAACCTTGTCATCGGAGGCATCTTCTCGTTCCGCACRGAACAAGATGGGGTCATAGACACATTTCAGACCATCCCCAAAATTCGTAGATGCATAAAGTAGGTATATTCATCATGTTTATTTGTTTCAAACAGTGTTGTTTTTCTGTTATTTGAAGTTTAAAGTGTACTAAATAATTTCTAACTACAATTTTTTTTTAGTTATAATTTCAGAGAATTCCAGTTTGCTCAAACAATGATCTTTGCAATTGAGGAAATCAACAGAGACTATGAAATTCTTCCAGGCATTAGGCTTGGATACAAAATCTACAATCACTGTGGCACTATGGATATACTGAGAGCTGCGATGGCTCTGGTGAACGGACAGAAGAGCATTATCAATGACAACAGCTGCACCGAATCGGACACAGTCCAGGCCATCCTTGGGCATTCTGGATCTACACCTACTATCGGAATGGCACAGATGGTTGGGAGGTTTCAAATACCAGTGGTAAGAAACAAAATGAACATAAAGTGAACAACATAAACTGCCTAGTAAATTACAATGTCATCTTGAACAAATTATTACTTCATGTAGCTTTTAAATCAAATGCACAAGTATCTACAGTGTGCTCTATTCTGTGATATTCAGAAGTGCTGTCATATTCAGAAGTGCTGTCATATTCAGAGTGATGTGATATTCAGAGTGATGTGATATTTCAGAGTGCTGTGTATATTCAGAAGTGTGCTTCATATTCAGAATGACTGATATCTGTATATTCAGAGTCTGGGCATATTCAGAAGTGCTTCATATTCAGAGTGCTGTATATTTCAGAAGTGCTGTCATATTCAGAAGTGCGGTCATATTCAGAGTGCTGTCATATTCAGAAGGGCTGCTCATATTCAGAGTGCTTCATATTCAGAAGTGCTTTGCATATTCAGAGTATGTCATATTCAGAAGTGCTGTCATATTCAGAGTGCTGTCATATTCAGAAGTGCTGTCATATTCAGAAGTGCTGTCATATTCAGAAGTGATGTGATATTCAGACGTGCTGTCATATTCAGAGTGCTGTCATATTCAGAGTGATGTCATATTCAGAAGTGCTGTGATATTTTGTCACTATTGTCACAAACTGTCTTTTGTGACCCTCACCAAAACAGATCAGCCATTTCGCCACCTGTGGGTGTCTGAGTAACAGAAAGGAGTTCCCTTCCTTCTTCAGAACCATCCCCAGTGACATCTACCAGAGCAGAGCCTTGGCCCAACTGGTCAAGCACTTTGGCTGGAGCTGGGTGGGGGCTATAAGCAGTGATAATGACTATGGGAATAGAGGCATAGCCACCTTCCTGCTAGCTGCACAGGAGGAGGGAGTGTGTATAGAATNTGCTAGCTGCACAGGAGGAGGGAGTGTGTATAGAATACTCTGAGGCATTTGAACAGACAGGTCCGCGCCATGAGCTTCTCAGGATAGTGGAGATTATTAAACAGTCCAGTTCAAAGGTCATCATGGCCTTCATGACCCACAGGGAGATCAAGGTTCTGGRGAGTGAGCTCTACAGGCACAATATCACAGGACTYCAGTGGATCGGCAGTGATGCCTGGATCACAGARCCTTCTCTCACTGCCATCGAGGGACACAGKGCCCTGGTGGGCGCCATAGGCTTCACGGTGACCAGGGCTCACATCCCCGGGCTGGGAGAGCATCTGAGGGATGTCCACCCCTCTCACTTCCCCAACAGCATGTTTCTCAGGGATTTCTGGGAGATTGTGTTCGACTGCTCGCTCAATATGACTACAGAACCTAAGAGGAAGCCATGCAACGGCTCGGAGAGTTTAAGAGACGTGCAGAACACGTTCACAGATGTGTCCGAGTTCACGTTCACTAATAATGTGTATAAGTCTGTGTATGCTGTGGCTCATGCCCTCCACAACCTGTTGACATGTGAGGAGAGCCGGGGACCCTTCTCTAATGGGAGCTGTGCTCAACCCACACACATCCAGCCATGGCAGGTGAGCAGGAACCAGTCAGAGAATTCACTAGTTTTCATTGTCACATGTTACGTATCATAAACAAATACGCTGGTGAGAGATTATACGTTCTTCTTCAACATTTTTTTTAGTAGCTGAACTATTTTTGTAATTTCTCCCCCAACCACAAAAGGTTTTGTATTACCTTCAAACAGTGAATTTCACAACAGAGGAGGGGGAGAGAGTGTTTTTCGATAGTAATGGAGACTCACCGGCTAGATACGAACTGGTTAACTTACAAACCACTAACCCAGGCACCATGGATGGAGTCACCGTCGGTACCTATGATGCCGCACTGCCAAAAGGCCACCAGTTCATGATGAATAACGTCAGTGTCATTTGGAGAGGAGGTAGTAAAAAGGTGAGGCTCTTAGTCACTCAAACATCTCTCTCAGGCTATATATATATATAATCTACAGTGAATACAAAACTATCTGTATTCTTCATATTCTATGTCAAAATACATTTTAGGATCTAAGTGTACACAAGTATATTGACATGATTCTGTCATTGCACTGCTTTTGATTGAATTGTTGTGGTTGTTTTTGCTGTTTTCTGTGTATCAGGATGCCTTTGTCAGTGTGCAGTGAAAACTGTTACAGACCCTGCTGGAGTAAAACATGTAACATTTACAGTAAACCGTGTATGATCTCTGTACCCCTAAAGATACCTGTGTCAGTGTGCAGTGAGAGCTGTCCCCCAGGCACTCGTAAGGCTGTACAGAAAGGAAAGCCCGTATGCTGTTATGACTGTGTCCCATGTTCAGAGGGAGAGATCAGCAACGCTACAGGTGATGGGCAAACACACAGCATTACGGCTCACTGAAACAGTCACTCAGAAATCGACACAGGTCCCAGAGGCACGCTCCTAAAAAAAATTATTAAATGATGTCATATTTCAGACATCGATRTCAGTATGTAATTGCTTTACGATTGTAAAAGTGAAGTCTGACTGTTGTTTTTTTTCCAAATAACRGCAGATTCCATCGACTGTACGAGGTGCCAGCTGGAATATTGGTCCAACAAGTACAGAGATTCCTGCCTTCCGAAAGAAGTTGAATTCTTATCTTATGAGGAAATCATGGGGACACTGCTGGCCTTGTTTTCATTGCTAGGGTTGTTTCTTACGGTGATGACATCACTCATTTTCTACTGTTACAGAGAGACCCCCATCGTCAGGGCCAACAACTCTGAGCCTAGCTTCTTGCTGCTCTTCTCCTGACTTCTGTGTTTTCTGTGTTCTCTTACTTTCATTGGCCGCTCTGAGTGTCCTGTATGCTGGCTACACAGCGTTTGGATCACCTTTCGTCTCTGCACTTCTGTGTTCTGGGGAAAACAATAGTGGTGTTGATGCCTTCAGGGCTACACTTCCAGCCAGTAATGTCATGATGGTTTGGTCCTCCACAGCAGAGACTCAGTGTTCTGGCTTTCACTCTCATACAGGTCCTGATCTGTGCTCTTTGGTTAACAGTCTCCCCTCCTTTCCCCTACAAGAATATGAAAACCTATCAGGAAAAGATCATTCTAGAGTGTGATGTGGGTCAGCATTGTTTCTGGCTGTGTTGGGCTATATAGGACTCCTCTCTCTCTTGTGCTTGTGCTCTTTTCTGCTCGGAAGCTGCCTGATATTCAAATGAGCAAATTCATCACCTTCAGCATGCTCATATTCTGTGGCAGTCGGATCACCTTTATCCAGCTTATGTCCGTCTCCTGGGAAGTCACTTGTAGCTGTGGAGATCTATTGCTATTCTGGCTCTAGTTTTGCGTTTACTTTTCTGCATATTTGCTCTAAATGTTTATTATATCGATGAGGCCAGAGCAAAACACCCAAAAACATATGATGGGGAAGACATCCAATGATACGTCATAACATATTTTAGAAAATGTCGGGGCTACTAATGATATGTGTTTGTCAAATTTTTGTAGTGAACTGTGGAAGGAACAACTGCTGCATGTTTGAAACTGAAAATAATTAAAATAATAAAATAATTAAGTCACTAGCTGTTTAGTGTTTAGTGTTTTTACTGTTGTGTGTATTTAAATAAAATCACAATCAAAAAAAACTTTTGTGAAATAATAGATATTGAAACATGAACATTAGACATTGTCAAAGATAGACAGGCTGACAGACAGACAGCGACAGACAGCGACAGGCAGCAGACAGACAGACAGACAGACAGACAGACAGACAGACAGACAGACAGACAGACAGAACGACAGAAGACGACGAAGACAGCAGACGACAGACAGACAGACAGACAGACGACAGACAGACGACAGACAGACAGACGCAGGCTGCATAGTACAGAAACAGACAGAGCAGGCACAGTGCAGCAGCAGCAGACAGACAACAGGTAAACAAGTAACCACCTGGTACAGACAAAGCAGGCCCTTTGACACACACACACACACCACACACAGTGGGATGACTCTCTCCAGGTACAGAGGAGCTGCTGCTATGCCAGAGCGCAGTCCCAGGGGAGGAACACTCAAGGCCCCCAGCTATCCTTTAACACAACAACAAAGTAGCATTCCCATCAAGGACACGTATATCTGTAATCATCAGATTCTGTTAAATAGTGAACACCTTTGCATGATTCATTATTTCTTCTAAAGTAAATTGAAATTGATAAAAAAAATAATTTGGTGTTTACATTTGATTTAAAACTGCACAGGATCAAGAATTGGAAAAAATGAAATACAATGGAAAAGTCCTAATTAATTTGGTTGGGGGCAATGATAATCCTTTACGTTGTAATTTAACTCACCTCTGATTAGTTGCAAGGTGCCTACASGGTTAACAATAGTCTTCAATCAATTTTGAAAAGAAAAACAGAACATTCTGATCGATTGCACACCATTTTTATATTGCCTCTTATTATAATTTTACATCAAAAAAATGATTTAAATGTTTTTAAAGGGAAGTCATACTAAGACTAGGCTCTCTTTTACAGATGAGTCCTACATAAATATATCAAACACATACAACATACAATATACAAAATTACAAAACACATTAAGAAAAGCAGACACATTTATTATTAACGTAGAGGTCTCTGATCATTTCTCTGAACTGACCACGGGGGGATCAGAAKATCGAATTTCAGAGAGCTCTGTAAGTTGTTCCACATAAAAGATGCAAAAACCAAACTCTGTGGAGACTGAAGGGGCCTCCAGTATAAATCGAATCCTGAGATCAGGTTTGTTCATATGTAAGTCTACATCGAATTAATGATGACAGATACATAGGACGTTTTATTGCATGAGTGCTTTGTAGATAAACCCAACAAAATGTTCCTTACATACGAAGAGGCCCAAACCAGAGCAGGCCAATCTATTTGACCATAATCTCTTTAAGTCTACTCTTTAGCAATCATACTACAAAAAAATACACTATACTATCAAATGAACATTGCGCCCAGATATCAGATATCAGCCCCAACCATTGTTAAGACAAAGGGACCTACTGGATAATTGGAGGTTGGACAGGTGTCTATGCGAGTCCACGGCGGTGCCTCATCCTCTCCTGGTTGCTGATAAAGATCTTCTGAAAGGATAGTTGACCTTGCAGACTGAAAACCTCAACAGTCCCAGCTGGTGAAGAACTAGTTATGGGTACACATTTATARRCTCAATGAGTCCCGTTTCATGTTGTTGTTTTTTTTCTCCAAATGGTTCGACAAGTAAAGGTCGATTGCATAAAACCCCTGATTTATTTTCTGTACATCTCACAGACTACAGCCGCCACACACTTTTCAATCTGTGAATTTGAATGGCTGTAACAGAGCTTGGGAGCCCAMCAAATAGCAGCCACGTGCCCGGATATGTATATGCCTCATTTTGCCAGTGTTCCATTAGACTTTGGACACTAGGACACTAACCTACGGTACAGCAGTTAGAYAGACCTACASCCTAAATCATGCATGGCACATGKYTCCTCACTGTGAGGACTTGGGTAGCCCGGCGCTGGCTGGCTCTCCAATGCTCTCTTATTAAGACCCCTATGTCATGCTCTCGATACCTCAGAGACGTGTCACACCTCCTACATGCCAGGTTGAGGTTGATGGGGTGTTTGGGCAGGATGTGGACGGGGAAAGGAGCAGGGGCGGGAGCACCGACTGACAGGGCCTATGTGGTAGGCTCTGAGACAGCACAGGGTTCAGAGAGTTACAGACCACAGAGTCAGCCCTAGCTCTAGACTGCACTACGGAGCCAGCCCTAGCTCCAGACTGCACTACGGAGCCAGCCCTACTCTAGACTCCACTACAGAGCCAGCCCTGCTCTAGACTGCACTACGGAGCCAGCCCTAGCTCTAGACTGCACTACGGAGCCAGCCCTAGCTCTAGACTGCACTACGGAGCCAGCCCTAGCTCTAGACTGCCTACGGAGCCAGCCCTAGCTTAGACTCCACTACAGAGCCAACCCTAGCTCTAGACTGCACTACGGAGCCAGCCTAGCTCTAGACTGCACTACGGAGCCAGCCCTAGCTCTAAACTGCATACGGAGCCAGCCTAGCTCTAGACTGCACTCAGAGCCAGCCCTAGCTCTAGACTGCACTACGGAGCCAGCCCTAGCTCTAGACTGCACTACGGAGCCAGCCCTAGCTCTAGACTCCACTACAGAGCCAACCCTATCTCTAGACTGCACTACGGAGCCAGCCTAGCTCCAGACTGCACTACGGAGCCAGCCCTAGCTCTAGACTCCACTACAGAGCCAACCCTAGCTCTAGACTGCACTACGGAGCCAGCCCTAGCTCTAACTGCACTACGGAGCCAGCCTAGCTCTAGACTGCACTACGGAGCCAGCCCTAGCTCTAGACTGCACTACGGAGCCAGCGCTAGCTCTAGACTGCACTACGGAGCCAGCCCTAGCTCTAGACTGCACTACGGAGCCAGCCTAGCTCTAGACTCCACTACGGAGCCAGCCCTAGCTCTAGACTGCACTACGGAGCCAGCCCTAGCTCTAGACTGCACTACGGGCCAGCCCTAGCTCTAGACTGCCACTACGGAGCCAGCCCTAGCTCTAGACTGCACTACGGAGCCAGCCCTAGCTCAGACTGCACTACGGAGCCAGCCCTAGCTCTAGACTGCACTACGGAGCCAGCCCTAGCTCCAGACTGCACTACGGAGCCAGCCCTAGCTCTAGACTGCCACACGGAGCCAGCCCTAGCTAGCT
>NW_019943850.1:39832-44816 GCF_002910315.2 Salvelinus sp. IW2-2015
CTGCTCACTACGGAGCCGCCCTAGCTCTAGACTCCATACGGAGCCAGCTAGCTCTAGAGCCAGGCTAGCTCCAGACTGCACTACGGAGCCAGCCCTAGCTCTAACTCACTACAGAGGCAGCCCTAGCTCCAGACTTGCCACTACGGAGCCAGCCCTACGCTCTAGACTGCACTACAGGGCCAGCCCTAGCTCTTAGACTGCACTACAGGCCAGCCCTAGCTCCTAGACTGCACTACGGAGCCAGCCCTAGCTCTAGACTACTACGGCCAGCGCCTAGTCTAGACTTCACTCAGAGCCAGCCCTAGCTCATGAGCTCCACTACGGACCAGCCCTAGCTCTAGACTGCACACGGAGCCAGCCCAGCTCTAGACTGCCACTACGGAGCCAGCCCTAGCTCTAGACTTCACTACGACCAGCCCTAGCTCTAGACTCCACTACAGAGCCAGCCCTAGTCTAGACTGCACTACGGAGCCAGCCCTAGTCTAGACTGCACTACGGAGCCAGCCCTAGCTTCAGACTCCACTACGGAGCCAGCCCTAGCTCTAGACTGCACTACGGAGCCAGCCCTAGCTCTAGACTGCACTCGGAGCCAGCCCTAGCTCTCAGACTGCACTACGGGCCAGCCCTAGCTTAGACTCCATACGGGCCAGCCCTAGCTCTAACTGCACTACGGAGCCAAGCCCTAGCTCTAGACCTACTACGGAGCCAGCCCTAGCTCTAGACTGCACTACGGAGCCAGCCCTAGCTCTAGACTGCACTACGCCAGCCCTAGCTCTAGACTGCACTACGGAGCCAGCCCTAGCTCTACTGCACTACCGAGCCAGCCCTAGCTCTAGACTGCACTACGGGCCAGCCCTAGCTCTAGACTCATACAGAGCCAGCCCTAGCTCTAGACTCACTACGGAGCCAGCCCTAGCTCTAGACTGCACTACGGAGCCAGCCCAGCTCTAGACTGCACTACGGAGCCCGCCCTAGCTCTAGACTTCACTACAGAGCCAGCCCTAGCTTAGACTCCACTACGGAGCCAGCCCTAGCTCTAGACTGCACTACGGAGCCAGCCCTAGCTCTAGACTGCACTACGGAGCCCCCTGCTCTAGACTTCACTACAGAGCCAGCCCATGCTCTAGACTCCACTACGGAGCCAGCCCTAGCTCTAGACTCCATACGGAGCCAGGCCTAGCTCTAGACTGCACACTACAGCCACCCTAGCTCTAGACTCCACTACGAGCCAGCCCTAGCTCCTAACGAGCACTTCGGAGCCAGCCCTAGCTCTAGACTGCACTACGGAGGCCAGCTAGCTCTAGACTGCACTACAGAGCCAGCCCTAGCTCTAGACTGCACTACGAGCACCCTAGCTTAGACTCCATACGGAGCGCCTAGCTTCTAGCGGCACTTACGGAGCCAGCCTTTAGCTCTCAGATGCGCACTACGAGCAGGTCAGCCCTAGCTCTAGCCTCCGACTACCGGAGCACAGCCCTAGCTCTGAGACTCCCACTACGGAGCCCAGCCCTAGCTGCTAGACTCGCACTACAGAGCCAGCCCTAGCTCCAGACTCCACTACGGAGCCAGCCCTAGCTCTAGATTCCACTACGGAGCCAGGAGCCATTCCACTGCAGGAGCTGGTCCTGTTGGTGCTGCTGGTGGTGATGGGTGAGGGAGAGCCTTTGCGCAGGCTGCAGGGCAGGGCAGAGCTGCCAGAGCTGGCCAAGGACGGGGAACTCGTCATCGGAGGCATCTTCACCTTCCAGACGGAGTACGACAGCAGGGTACCCACCTCCCAGAGTTTACCAGATCTACCAAGGTGTAAGAAGTGAGTATCTTGTTTCAGTTGACTTGAAAATTGTTAGTTTTTTTTTTATTATGGGAGTTTTATTGTTTTCAATGTTATGATAGATTTTTTAATCCACTGTACATCATAGGTTTATTTCCTATTTACCGCTCTATAAACGTGACCTTAGTCTATTGCAAATCATTTAAAGTAAAATAAATGATTTCACTGTAGTCTGATAATACAGTAACAGAACGATGAATGCAAAAGCTACATAAATAAAATACTTTTCTCTCTTTACCATTTTCCCCTTTAGCATTTGCACTACCTATAGACTGTCAATTTCACAATAGGAGAGGAGAAAATAGGCTTTTTTTTGCACATGAGTGAACATGAATACACACACTCTCCTTGGTCCCTTATGTGAGTCTGTTTGTTTTCCTGAATCACTAAAGTTGTGATTTTTTGTGGGCTTTTTCTCCAAACAGATTCAGCCGAGTGCATGAAGGGCCCAGTCCAGTACTGATCCAACGGGAGAGGGGATAGATTGAATTCTTGTTCTACTCTGAGGTCATGAGGGTCATTTTGTTTTTGGTTAATTTGATTGGTTTGTTTAACTATTACGATAGCAACAATTGTATTCCAATTCAGAGAGACCCCCATCGTCAGGGCCAACAACTCTGAGCTGAGCTTCRTGCTGCTCTTCTCCTTGACTCTGTGTTTTCTGTGTTCTCTTACTTTCATTGGCCGGCCCTCTGAGTGGTCCTGTATGCTGCGTCACACAGCGTTTGGGATCACCTTCGTCCTCTGCATCTCTTGTGTTCTGGGGAAAACAATAGTGGTGTTGATGGCCTTCAGGGCTACACTTCCAGCCAGTAATATCATGAATGGTTTGGTCCTCCACAGCAGAGACTCAGTGTCTTTGGTTAACAGTCTCCCCTCCTTTCCCATACAATAATATGAAAATCTATCAGGAAAAGATAATTCTAGAGTGTGATGTGGGGTCAGCTATTGGTTTCTGGGCTGTGTTGGGCTATATAACTTCATAACTTCAATGAGGCCAAATTCATCACCTTCAGCATGCTCATATTCTGTGCAGTCTGGATCACCTTTATCCCAGTTTATGTCAGCTCTCCTGGGAAGTTCACTGTAGCTGTGGAGATCTGTGAGGAAAATGTAATGTTTGTGCTTTTCTAATAACCAATTTCTGTGTTCATGAAAGTGACTTATTGATCGAATCCTCACTTTCAGTGTCTGCAATTTGGCAGTTTGCCCAGACGCTTGTTTTGGGAATGAGAAATATCTCAGTTTCAGCTTAGAGAGAAGAAGCCTCGTGATAAAAGATAGTCATTCATTAGATATATTTTGAAACAAATGAAATTATTTTTTGCAAATTCCCAATAAAACATATGAAAYGTCCTTAATTTAGATTAAAGCTATAATCTTTACTTGCAACATCCTTCTTTCGACTTAAAATATAAAATAAATTKATGATATYCAGCGTTRACTSATTGATTCTTGAGGAATATATCTTATAAATGCCTCATGAGCTCAGTTCAACTGTCGTACCAATTTTTGTAAACAAAGTAAATGTTAAACAAACACTGTATAGCGTCAAAACATGGTTAAATAATATAATGTTGATATCATGGATGGTCAGTCCTTGCATCCATAGCTCTGTCTATGAATTTCAGAGRGGTTACAWTTCTCCAGGTCCCWCCCTTAGCTTTTTACCAAAACAGAGGCAGGGATGCCGTTTTGTTATAGTTTCAATTAAGTATTCAGACCTCTGTATAAGAAGCATTAGTGTCAAGAGCATTTTAATGTCCAGCCATTCACCGGGCATAGCTGTGAGCTTCCTGTAACAGACAACTGATGTGTCATCATCATTATGATGAGTTGCCTCCATAATGCAGCAACAGTCTCTACAGTATACTGATTCCCAGCAGTATCCCTCCTCTGCTGATGGAGGGTGCCAGCGTGATGTCACACTCTGGAGGATGTGTCACTGAGCCAGGCAGTAGGCTAACTCCTACCACAGGCCTATTAGTGTCATCTTAGTTAAGGCCTCAAGACCTGGRGCCTAGGCCCTCCACCTCCAGCACCACAGACAAGCACCACACCAGAACTAAGACCTCCAACACTAGATTCCCCCAGACAGAACACAGATAACAAAGAGGAAGCAATCTATGCTGATCACAAGATGCCTTTTATACACTACTTGTAATGCGCATGTCATAGTCGCTCTGGATAAGAGCGTCTGCTAAATGACTTAAATGTTAATGTTAAATAATACGGCAGATATATATCATAATGTGGCAGATAGATTTCATAATATGACAGATAGATGTCATAATATGGTAGATAGATGTCATAATATGGTATATAGATAGATGTCATAATATGGTAGATAGATGTCATAATATGGTAGATAGATGTCATAATATGGTAGATAGATAGATGTCATAATATGGTAGATAGATGTCATAATATGGCACATAGATGTCATAATATGGCAGATAGATGTCACAATATGGTAGATAGATATATGTCATAATATGGTATATAGATATATGTCATAATATGGTATATAGATAGATGTCATAATATGGTAGATAGATAGATGTCATAATATGGTAGATAGATAGATGTCATAATATGGCAGATAGATGTCATAATATGGCAGATAGCTGTCATAATATGGTAGATAGATGTCATAATGTGGCAGATAAAGTCAAGGTCTATTTTCGCAGCTGACGTGCTAGGCTTTGTGAATGATATCTATCTGTAACTGAAAACCAGTGTAACCCATTTCAGATAGATGTTGAAATAAAATGAAGGTCATCTAATAACAAATTACTTAGATAATAACTAACCGTACTGTGTACACTAGAATGGAAAGGGTTGTTACCCCCGGCCCTGTCCGGGGGTATCATCGGATGGGGCCACAGTGTCTCCTGACCCCTCCTCTCTCAGCCTCCAGTATTTATGCTGCAGTAGTTTATGTGTCGGGGGGCTAGGGTCAGTCTGTTATATCTGGAGTATTTCTCCTGTCTTATCCGGTGTCCTCTGCGCATTTAAGTATGCTCTCTCTAATTCTCTCTTTCTTTCTTTCTCTCTCTCGGAGGACCTGAGCCCTAGGACCATGCCTCAGGACTACCTGGCATGATGACTCGTTGTTGTCCCCAGTCCACCTGGCCGTGCTGCTGCTTCAGT
>NW_019943850.1:44825-68946 GCF_002910315.2 Salvelinus sp. IW2-2015
AGCCAGAAGAGGACTGGCCACCCTTCATAGCCTGGTTCCTCTCTAGGTTTCTTCCTAGGTTTTGGCCTTTCTAGGGAGTTTTTCCTAGCCACCGTGCTTCTACACCTGCATTGCTTGCTGTTTGGGGTTTTAGGCTGGGTTTCTGTACAGRACTTTGATKTATCAGCAGATGTAAGAAGGGCTATATAAATACATTTGATTTATATTAGGCCACACAGTGAGAGTGGGAATGGGAAAACTTCTCTTGAAAGAGATAAACAATTACTGTGGTAAATAAACGTAAATGACCATTAGTTGATCAAAAAATCAGATGTCATGTTGTTTGTTCTCCTAAGTTCTGGAAGCCTTACGCAATAATTGTGTTTGCTTGTCAGTCTGTCCCCAATTGAATAGCCCCTTACAGCTGGGTAGGAGACAAGAGGCTATAAAACACAGAGACTCTCCAGGATGGTGACTGTGCCAAGGCGAGGCTCTGAGATGAGACCAGTCACACTTGTCTTGTTAGCTCTGTTCACCGGGGCAGTGACTCCCTACTGCAGAAGACTCTGTCTGACTCTGGACCCGAGCACTGAGCAACCACACAGTAGAGAGGATGGGGAGACAAGAGGTTTCACTTTAAACAACTCCGTTGGAGACGCTCTCACTCACTGTAGAATGAATCTGGTTCTGAAATATGAAAGGTGAGTATACAAATGGAATTGTAATTATTGGAAAAACATGTTTTTACTAATGTCATCTCTTTTCAGCACTAACAATTTCTCTCTCTCTAGGAACATTATATTTAGTAATTTACTTATTTAATGTATTTTTGTCTGTAATACACATATAACTTCTTATTATAACATTATATTGTAAGATTTGGAGGACCTGCATTTAAATGTCACCCGTGGTTGTTTAATCAGCACTGATTTTGTAATTGTTTTAATTGTCTCTGTGGGAAACTGAGCTCAAATGATTGGACTCTAAATGACATCTAAAAAGGTCATTAAACAACCTGACGGGAAACTCCACKGGATGCCGGAGAAATGTACTAGTTTCTCCCGAAGTCGCTCCAGATCTCTCTCTCTCTCTCTCTCGTTGAGGACTAAATGTATACAAATAAACTGGACTCATCTTGAATTGTTCTAAGCAGGTTACAACTGTATTAAATGTACAGATGTAACARCAGACATTCATATGTATTATACATTTTAGTTTTTTGTTCATTGTTGTCGGAGGAGGAACTTACTGTCTTCCAAAGTGTTCAAAAGATTTTGAAAGGCGAACGGGGCGAACGTACAGCCATGCGAAAATATCTTATGCTATTTTATTCTCCAGCACAATTCAAGAGGACTGGATGGTGCTATTCACTGGGAAGGAGATCTACAGAAACTCTGAACTTATACCAGCTGTGACTCTGGGCTACAACGTCTATGCCATCTGTAGGAGCAAATACCTGCTGCGAGCCATTCTGGAGGCTTTGAATGGAGGGGAGCAGAGAGAGCCGACAGGACTGCGGAGCTGCAGCCGCAGCAGGGTGCTGGCACTGGGGGGACACTCCTCCTCTGGACTCGGCAGCTCCTCACACTGGCTACAGGTGAGACTGACAGGGAGTGTGATACCCAGCAGTACATATTGTGCAGCCCTACCTTCTACAGAATGATTTGTTGAGTAATGGAAGTTTAAAAATGAATACAATCTTGTTGATTCCGACATTAGTCAAGTAAGTGTGCTCAACAATAATATGTAAACTGAATGTGCTGTTCTCCCTCCTGTCCTTGTGCACAGATGATCCACATATGTACTTGTGCATGTCTGAGAGACAGAGATGTTAACCCCAGAGKCATTCTCCTCAGAGCAGAGTCAAGTCACTGTGCCCAGAACCTAGGCCTGATGCTGCCCCTGACATGCTGGAGCAGAGTGGATATTGTCTGTGGGACATGCAAACTGGAGGGTAAAGCTGAGGGTCAGGCTCCCTTACATGAAGTGAAGGGGTTTGTTCTCCCAGGCCTGACTGAGTTCTTACTAAATCTGATACCCTCAGATGGATCACAGAGTACCTTTATCTGTGACTGGAGCCTGGCTGCTCAGCAGTGGCTGTGCTCCCCTTTACCTGAGGGCCAAGCCTGGTTCAATGTCCATAGAGCCATGTGTGCATTGACTARGGCAGCTGACATGCTCATGAGAAAGAAATGCAGCGACAGCCATACTAAAGCTGACTGTCTAAAATATMCTGTATTGACACCAAACCAGGTACTTGCTTACTTGTAATTTTGTAATTACTGTACTATTTATGAAGGCTGATGCATTTTATTTATGAAGGCTGAGGAAAATGAAAAGTGGCAGATTTCCCCACCCCCCCCCAAAAAAAGTATTTCTCCCATATATTTGTATTACCTTTAGTTAACTAGGCAAGTCAGTTAAGAACAAATTCTTATTTTCAATGACGGCCTAGGAACAGTGGGTTAACTGCCTTGTTCAGGGTGTAGAACGACAGATTTMTACCTTTCGGTTKCAAGTCCAACGCTCTAACCACTAGGCTACCTGCCTCCCCATATAAAAATAGATTGTATGTCTAAGTGCATTGTTTGTCCATGTTGTGGTAACTATTGTAGTATTCCACTGACAGCTACCAAAGGCGGTGTGCATAAAGATATCTCCGCTGGGCAGATGGAGTGATGCTAACACAATAGTATCACGTTGTTTCAACCTAAAAGTGACGACTGACAGAGAACACGGTCAGAAAAATGGTGAGGAAAAATCCACTTGTGAATTGTGACTGATATAATGTTGACTTCCTCTTCTTCCTCTATAGTAATGGTRGTGTTTTTGTAACAAATCATGAAARGCAAATTGTTCATAAATAATCTGTTTGAATAAAACGTCTGATCAAGCATTTGGTWCAACCTAAAATTTAGTGTGAAAATCACGCTAAAATAAAAAAATATATATCAGGACCGAAAGCCAAGGTAGAAAATGTTGTGAATTCTACAACAATTTAAGTCCGCATAATCTTACCCTAAATACCACAAATCATATTAAAGATAACCAATGATCTATTCAAGCTACAATGTTGCTTTTTTAATGTTTTGCTTATTGACAGTGTAAAAATCCTCGCATTGTTCTAAATGCTGTGTTTCTTTACCAGATGCTAGTAARTATATCCCACATATCCTGCAGAGCAGACATCAGTGTGTCTCTTWTGGCTGGGTGGAAGAAGGACTACTGCTAACGGCTCTGTTCTGGCTTATGATCTACACCAGTAGATCTCACAGAGACACCCCTATCCTCAGAGCCAACAGCAAGCTGAGCTTCCTGCTGCTCATCACACAGACTCTTTGTTCTCTCTCACCTCTCACCGCCATTGGCCGGCCCTCMSAGTGGTCCTGTATGCTGCGTCACACAGCYTTTGGGATCACCTTRGTCCTCTGCATCTCTTGTGTTCTGGGGAAAACAATAGTGGTGTTGATGGCCTTCAGGGCTACACTTCCAGCCAGTAATGTCATGAAATGGTTTGGTCCTCCACAGCAGAGACTCAGTGRTCTGGCTTTCACTCTCATACAGGTCCTGATCTGTGTACTTTGGTTAACAGTCTCCCCTCCTTTCACCTACATAGGACTCCTGGCCTTCTTGTGCTTTGTGCTGGTCTCTCTGGTCAATAAGCTACCTTCTATGCAAGCTAAGTTCATTCTATTGACTGTTCTTATACATGTACAATTAGCAGCATGGCTGCAAACCTCCAGGGCACCAACAAGGTATAAATTGATCATTGAGATACATTCAACATAGCTAGATGTCTAAACACATCAACTGAAAGGTTGTACACGAGGGATGGGCAACTCCAGTCCTCGGTGGCCTGATTCGTATCACACTTTAGCCCCAGCCTCAGCTAACACACCTGACTCCAATATTCAACGAATCATGGTCTTCAGTTTAGAATGCAATTCGTTTCATCAGGTGTGTTAGCTATAGGGTTGTGGGAAAGTGTCACCAATCAGGCCCCGCCGAGGACAGGAGTTGCCCATCCCTGTTGTACATCAATTCATTGTTTTCTAATCACTTGTTAATATTATCCATAGAAATAAAATAGCTTTGTAACCACAATAATTGTACCTTTATTTAACAAATTAATAACAATAATAACAATAACACATTTTTATTTTCAATGACGGCCTAGGAACAGTGGGTTAACTGCCTTGTTGAGTGGCAGAACGACAGATTTTTACCTTGTCAGCTCTGGGATTCAATCTTGCAACCTTTCGGTTACTAGTCCAACGCTCTAACCGCCAGGCTACCTGCCACCCCTAAGAAATGTATCTAATGTCATCTTAATAAAGCAACAATAAAAAATAAATAATTATGTGARTGTTTCCTACAACTGTGCACAAAGCATCCTTAAGTGCAATACGACATACATTGGCAGCAGCWAATGGGGATCCATATTAAATACAAATACACAATACTATCATTACACTCAACTCTGGGTAATAAACTGGTGACCATAACGTAATCCCACAATCAATCAATGAAACAGAGAACGTATGTCTATTAACCCTTAGAGGACATTATACAATTTAAAAAGGTATTTGAACCTCTGGTGAATAGAGGTGTTTGGAAGTGTCAACACTACAGATGTAGCATCTTAATTTAAGCCAGTTTGCTAAAATAATCGTGCAGCAACAGGAAATGTGAATTATTATGTGGATTATTAATGAATGGACATTTTGTTGGGGTTGATACATTTTRCGTTAGGGCAAATTCAAGTCTGAAATGTCATAGTGAAAATTACAAACTTTAGAAGCCTGTTTAAATCTAAATMATAAACTGGGTGGTTCAAGCCCTGAATTCTGATTGGCTGGTTGGTATAACAAAACCTTTCTTTTTACTGCTCTAATTACGTTGTTAACCAGTTTCTGATAGCAATAAGGCACCTCTGGGGTTTGTGGTACATGGCCAATACACCATGGCTAAGGGCTGTATCCAGGRACTCCGCTTTGCGTCAAAYGAACAGCCCTTAGCCGTGGTATATTGACCATATACCACACCCCCTCGGTCCTTATTGCTTAAATACACTACAAGTTTGCCTTTCRTGCTTKGCAGGAAATTTCTCGCCAACAAAAGAGTGATCAAATTAAGATCCTACATCTGTATGTTACCTGCTTGAGCTGTAGGCCTGCTGGGCTCCTCACTGACATAGCAATGAATGGAGCACATAGTAGTTGTACTGCCCATTGTGAGAATCAGAGGCCTAAACCTCCCTTTCATTATTACAAAGAACTCACACACAACAGACGACATTCATTAGCCAGCTGGGTCCATTACATTGAAATTTGATTCAGGTCTCCAACAGGTAGGCTGAAATAGGGGTGTGATCAACACACTAGGTACAGTATGGTCCCATCAGTATAAGCCTAAACATATAGCAGTGGGCTAAATCAGAGTCACACAGGCTGTTTCTGGGTTGTCTCAAACCAATCTACTTTGAAACAAAAGTGTACACCTCACACACATGGGTATTGGCTTAAAATAAAGAGGACACCTGTACTATGTCAGATATAGACTTAAAACATGTTCCATTTTGAGTTTACATCCCAATATTACACTTTATATATACAGAAGACGTTCAKCATTATGTAACAACAACAAAAAACGTCAACAATTCTGGTGTTTATATGTCAAACGGTATTGTTCTATTTCAAATATGAATAAATATTKAAATCATTCCACCCATGAGGCCAATAAAGGGCAAGTTGGTCATTTGACTGCAGGAGAGGGGTATGCGTGAGAACACATACGCCTGGTTCTTTGGTCATTGGTGAATTAATGTCAATCTGCTATTTTCAATTAGCCTACATTTTCCAGTTTTAGGCCCTACTAATCAATAACAGTTTTTTTTTTACTCATGTCTTGAACCAGAGATTCCAGGCATCTCAGGAATTACCAATAATCCACRATTCTCTGACATACAGTAACTAAGGGTAGCTTCGTGTTGGCTAACTGCTAACCCTGGTGAGGACAACAAGCATGCAGATGAGCTTCCCTGAGACAGTTTCTGACAGTTTGTGCAGAAATTCTTCGGTTGTGCAAACCCACAATTTTATCAGCTGTCTGGGTGGCTGGGCTCAGACAGGTTCTGGGCTGGCGTGGTTACACGTGGTCTGCTGTTGTGAAGCCGGTTGGACGTGTTAATATTATATATATTATACGTATTATTTATAAATATTATATATTTATGTTGTATTTATTTATATATACAAGTCTGAAATGTTAAAGGGGAAATTACAAACGTTAGAAGCCTTTTTAAACCTTGAATACACTACAAGTTTGCATGCAGGAAAAATCTCAACAACAAAATCAAATTAAGATCCAGCATCTGTATGTGTGTCGTTAATGCCTGAAATCAGGCTTGGCAGCATGGTTTTCAATGGGGAAAGTTTGCTTCCGTACCCCACTCGCCCCTACTTGTGTGAATTTTTTAACTCTCTAAAGTAGTAAGAAATATATATCATTGTTGTCARGTTCTGACCTTTATTTCCTTTGTTTTTGTCTTTATTTAGTATGGTCAGGGCGTGAGTTGGGGTGGGCAGTCTATGTTTGTGTTTCTATGTTTTTCTATTTCTGTGTTTGGCCTGATATGGTTCTCAATCAGAGGCAGGTGTTAGTCATTGTCTCTGATTGGGAACCATATTTAGMTAGCCTGTTTTYTGTTGGGTTTTGTGGGTGGTTGTGTTCTGTCTTTGTGTCTCTGCACCAGATAGGACTGTTTTCGGTTTTCACGTTTGTTGTTTTGTATTTGGAAGTGTTCAGTTTATTGTCTTTAATTAAACATTATGGACACTTACCACGCTGCGCTTTGGTCCTCTCCTTCTTCCACCGAAGAAAACCGTTACAATTGTTGGTTTTTTTTGTTGAACATTTTGAATGTTCTTCATTTGACATTGGGAATTATTTATTTTACGCTAATTTACTTATGGTGGACAGAACGTGTTACTACATTAAATGTTTTCACCACACAAGAATTACAGGAAATACACATRCTTTTGACCTCAGATTGGTGATGTTATTATAAAAGTTTAAAGTTATCACAATATCATATTTTTTTGTTATATGCACCTGTCTGTTGTGGGATCTCAAATGCACCTGTAATTTAGAGGCTCCTCCTATAAAAGTCTCTGATATGAATTCACGGATTTGAGGGTTAAGCTATCACTCAAATGAAAGCCAACCCTTGCCGCTATTTAAAAACCAATGATGTGATGATTCGTTGAAATTATCCAGCCCAAAAAAGTGTTGTGTTTCCTGAGAAAATGTGTCTGAAATACACATTTTCTCACAGAGAAATTACACATTCTCATCTATTGACTGTTAGTATCCACAAGTTCATTGTCTGTTAGAGGAGAGCAAACGCTACATGTCGTCATGGTTATTGTCCCAGTTGCCTTGATTTCAATACAATATCGATGTGAGCGATTAATTTGCGCTTACTATTGTTTACTATTGATTACTTTATGTAGAACCCCCTGTGGAAAGGGAACCAAAAATGGTTATTGAGCTGTCTCCATAGAATAACCCTTTTTGGTTTCAGGTAGAACCCTTTTGGGTTCCACGTAGAACCCCCTGTGGAAAGGGTTCTACATGGAACCAAAAAGGGTTCTTCTATGGAGACAGCTCAATAACCATTTTAGGTTCTAGAGCATATTTTTTTCTAAGAACAAAGCTCATCAGTTTCAGTCTGAAGTGACCGCTTGGTAAAAGTTGGTGCGTGTGCAGTTTATATGGTACTATTGTATCAAAGTGCAAGTAGGGAGTAATTTTATGTCTTGGAATTTGGACATTTAAAACCATTGTTTTGACATTCGGCTATAAATCAATAATAAATGAAAACAGGAATCAGCAACATTATCATTACCAACTCACCGTTTTGACGGTAGTTAGATAAAGGGCCACCTCTAGCTGCCTCCAGCTTAGATACAGTATATTTTTATTTTTATTTCACCTTTATTTAACCAGGTAGGCCAGTTGAGAACAAGTTCTCATTTACAACAACGACCTGACAGAGATAAAGCAAAGCAGTGCGACACAAGCAACAACACAGAGTTACATATGGAATAAACAAACGTACAGTCAATAATACAATAGAAAAAAATATATATACAGTTTGTGCAAATGAGGTAAGATTAGGGAGGTAAGGKAATAAATAGGCCGTAGTGGGGAAGTAATTACAATTTAGCAATTAAACACTGGAGTGATAGATGTACAGAAGATGAATGTGCAAGTAGAGATACTGGGGGGCTATAAAGATAAAAGGCCACATTGTCAACATGTAACCCTTTAGCATTCTTACTCAACAGGATTCTGCTTAATCAACAACTATTGAATGAGCACAAAAAAGTGCTATGAATTATTGATATTGATGATATTAGTGAAATATTTGTCTTGCCGAGAAGAAGTGACGCAACCTCACATTAGAAACAGGCATGTGGCGCCCTCTTCTGGCCACACCGGTACTGCTATATATTACAAACYCGTTCATGATGCCTCGTTCCCTTTCTAATAGATGATAGATGGTTCCTCGCCCTGAGTGCCAAGACAAACTGTAATCTATTCTTCGCTTTTCTTAAAATAAACTTCAGCTACATTTTGCAAAGTCAAGTCCAGTAAAGTTAGCTTAAAGGTGTGGTAGCTATTTAAAGATCCTTACTGTAAAGTGTTACTACCATGTTTATCGTTCCATAAAGCCGTTAAAACGTTTTGAATGAGAATTCCATGTTTTTAAAGGTTCTAGTCCCCCTCTACAACATAAATAGGTTCTTTATTCTCTATTGTTCTATAGTCCCCTTTAAGCTATGTGTATATCATATTGTTGTACCCACTATTTTTGCCAAGTGGTGCCAATCCAAGAATGCCAGTGCTGAACCCTCTGGGAGAAGCATCACTGAGGAGGTTTTCCAGTGGGCACACCTCCTGCCTGTCCCCAACACACAAACACACACGCACGCACACACACACACACACACACACACACATGCCCAACACACACACACACACACATCCCCAACAGGAACAGAGGTGTATATAAAGCCCAGACATAGAACGGAACCCGCTCACAAGATGCTGAACGATCATGTGTGAACTAGAGAGGGTCATACTCGGCTCATTGCCATTGCTCTGCATCCACACAGTGTTTGCCTGTGAACTATTGGGCCGGTTTGACATGCCTAGTTTGTTCAAAGCAGGGGATGTCATGATAGGGGGCATTTTCCCTGTATTCAACAAACAAGAGGACAGCAGTGCCTCTTTTGTGAAGGAGCCTGATAAAGTGAAGTGTGCTGGGTAAGTGTGCCACCCGTCTGTACCATGAGATAACAGTTGTGTGTATGTCTGTTCGTTCTGATTATTAACTCTTTCTTTTACCCTTTTCTTCTCCTGAAAACCTGCTCTGGCAGATTTGACATGCGGGCCTTTCGCTGGACCCAAGTGATGATGTTTGCGATTGATGAAATAAACAAAGACAGTTGTCTACTACCCAACGTCTCCCTAGGCTACAGGATCCTTGACTCGTGTGCATCTCCCACCAATACTTTACGGGCTGCTCTGACGTTGGTTAGCAGTCCAGAGGAGATCGAGCCCACTGCCCCATGCCTACCTACTATATCTGCCCTTATAGCTGAATCAGGCTCCTCTCAGTCCCTGGCTGTGGCTGGAACACTGGGACCATTCAGAGTGCCAATGGTAAGAGCCACATGCTTCATTTGTGATGGGTGTCTAGCTAAATTGAAAAMATGTACAATACCGATTTACTTGGTATCCTGTAATGTTTGCATGTRAGGTGTGTGATGTGTTCTCATAACTGTAAAGCTTTTAAATCAAAAATAATACTTAGAGTAAAGATAGAAAGCTTTTCATTGACTTTCTTCTTCGTTCTCTTATTTATTTATTTATTTTTTCTGCCTTTTATCAGGTCAGTTACTTCTCTACATGTGCATGTCTGAGTGATAAAGGTAAATACCCCACATTCTTCCGCACCATCCCCAGCGACTACCATCAGGCTAAGGCTTTAGCAGCCCTGGTCAAGCACTTTGGCTGGACTTGGATTGGGGCGATACAGTCCGATAATGACTATGGCCGGAATGGGGTCCAAGCCTTCACTGAAGAGGTTAAAAAACTTGGGGTTTGCATTGCGTTCGTTGGGACGGTGTTACGCACCTACCCAAGTAGTAAAATCCTTGATGTGGTGGACATGATCAAACAATCAACAGTCCGAGTCATCCTGTCATTTGTTCCTGAGGGTGACCTTTACCCGCTGATGAYGGAGGTGGTGAGGCAGAACATAACGCACATTCAGTGGATCGCCAGTGAGGCTTGGATCACAGCAGCCCGGCCCTCCACTCCTGAAATATACAGCTCCTTCGGCGGTGCCATAGGATTTGTGGTGCGGAAGATGGCCATCCCAAAACTACGACACTTTCTCATGGGCATCAGTCCATACACAGATCGAAAGGCTGCCTTCGTGAGGGATTTCTGGGAGAAGATGGTGGGTTGTCGGCCTCTCTCAGCCGGTGAGCCCTCAGTCTCTGAGACGAGCAGTACGACGTGTACTGGAGCGGAGACACTTGTGGACTCACAGGATCTGTTCTTCAACGTCACACAGCTGAGAGTGTCGTATAATGTGTATAAGGCAGTGTATGCTGTTGCACACGCCCTTCATCGCTTAATATTTTGCAAAAAAGAAAGGGAAAGCACTATGAGACCATGTGTAAATCTATCACAGATACAGCCTAATGAGGTGAGCTGAGGAGGGGGACAAAAAGCATTGGCTTTTTTCTTGTCCTACTACTATTCATGCAAAAACATTCATCTTTCTCCTTCTTCTAATCGATAGGTCAGTGATCAACTGAAGACTGTGCATTTCATAAATCAATTCGGTGAGGCTGTGTTCTTTGACGAAAATGGAGACCCCCCTGCCTCGTATGACGTCATCAACTGGCAGCTGAGGGCAGGGCAGGTGCAGCATGTGACTGTGGGCCAGTTTGGCTTAGCTGCTAACCAGGCCTACGAGCTCAGCATCCAGGAAGATAGCATAGTCTGGAGGACAGGGAAATCGGTAGCTATAGCAGCACACCTTTGACAGAATATTTCGGGTAGAAAGATGCATTACAATAATTTATATATTTATTTACATGGAAAATTGCAAACATGTATACTAATACTACTACTAATAATATAATATAATACTACTACTATACATATGTACTTTCCTCATTAGATTCCTGAAGCAGTGTGCTCTCAAATCTGCCCTTTTGGAACCAGAAAAGCCCAAATCAAAGGAAAATCTGTCTGCTGTTTTGATTGCATCCCCTGTGCTGATGGGACAATAGCCAATGCAACGGGTAAGCCAACAGTCAACACACTGCAATATCAACAGGTAAGCCAACAGTCAACACACTGCAATATCAACAGGTAGGTTTACAGTCAACACACTGCAATATCAACAGGTAAGCCAACAGTCAACACACTGCAATATCAGCAGGTAAGCCAACAGTCAACACACTGCAATATCAACAGGTAAGCCAACAGTCAACACACTGCAATATCAACAGGTAAGCCAACAGTCAACACACTGCAATATCAACAGGTACGTTTACASTCAACACACTGCAAAATCAACAGGTACGTTTACAGTCAACACACTGCAAAATCAACAGGTACGTTTACAGTCAACACACTGCAAAATCAACAMGTATCCACAGTCAAAATGAAAACTAATTTGTGCTATTAATGAACTATAAGCTGGTGTTGTGTGTGAGTTATTCAGGAGCAGCGGACTGCAGCCCCTGTCCACAGGAGTACTGGTCCAACGACGGGAGGGACCAATGCATCCTGAAAACAGTCGAGTTCCTGTCTTACCACGAACCAATGGGGATCGCCCTTACTATGGTGTCCCTGCTCGGGGCCTGCCTGTCGTTTGCCACCATGCTGGTGTTCATCCACTATAAGGACACACCAGTGGTCAAGGCCAGTAACTCTGAGCTGAGCTCTCTACTGCTGTTCTCTCTCTTCCTGTGCTTCCTCTGTCCCCTCACCTTCATCGGCAGGCCCACCGCCTGGACCTGTATGCTGCGCCACACCGCCTTCGGGGTGACCTTTGCCCTCTGCATCTCCTGCATGCTGGGCAAGACTATCGTGGTGGTAACAGCCTTCAGGGCTACGCTGCCCGGCAACAACATGGCAGGGAAGTTTGGGCCCTCCCAGCAGAGGATCATCGTGTGCTCCTGCACCGTGGTTCAGATATTTATCTGTGTGCTGTGGCTAAACCTGAACCCGCCTTACAGGGACTTCAGATATAGTCATAGGAAGATAGTTCTCGAATGTAATACTGGTTCCGAGACTGCATTCTATGCAGTGTTGGGATATATAGGTATTCTTGCAGGGATATGCTTGGTTCTGGCTTTTCTTGCTCGGAAGCTGCCTGATAACTTCAATGAGGCCAAATTCATCACCTTCAGCATGCTCATATTCTGTGCAGTCTGGATCACCTTTATCCCAGCTTATGTCAGRTCTCCTGGGAAGTTCACTGTAGCTGTGGAGATCTTTGCTATTCTGTCTTCCTCCTTTGGATTATTGATTTGTATTTTTGCTCCAAAATGTTATATACTTTTTATAAAACCAGAGAAAAATACCAAGAAACATGTCATGGGAAGGAATTGAAACAAACACTTGTGATGTGCTCAGCTATGGCTATTAAAGTATGTAAAAAGCTTTGCTTTCGTGTAGCACTTTAAAACATTTCTTCTCAGATTGCTGAGTGCTAACAAATCACATTTGAAAAATATGTATTTTCTGTACTACACTACTTGTCAAATATTGTATAACTTATCCTTTTCATTCCCCCTGCTGCTGCTGAGCAAATCTAGGGAAAGTATTTTATAACATTCAGCATGAATGCCTACTAATCAGCCTTTTATGTACTGCTTGTTTAATTCTAGTATATACTTGTTTTACCAAGATGTGTGCAGATAAGTCAAATGCTAATAAATAACTCATCATAAAATCTCATGAACATTGTCTGGTTTTATTTCAGAATAACTACTTCCTAACCTTAGATAAATATTTAACATATGATACATGGTCAATATTGCTCATAACTCAGTGGTGAATGTATTATAAACTTTATTACTAATGAAATAAACTATATATACAAAAGTATGTAAACACCCCTTCAAATTAGTGGATTCAGATATATTTCAGCCACACCCATTGCTGACAGGTGTTTAAGCACACACCCCTGAGGGGACCCAGTGTTGAGGATCTGCGTGGCAGACGTGTTGTTGCCTACCCTTACCACCTGGGGGCGGCCCATCAGGAAGTCCAGGATCAAGTTGCAGAGGGAGGTGTTTAGTCCCAGGGTCCTTAGCTTAGTGATGAGCTTCATGGGCACTATGGTGTTGAACGCTGAGCTGTACTCAATGAACGGCATACTTACATAGGTGTTCCTTTTGTCCAGGTGGGAAAGGGCAGTGTGGAGTGCGATTGAGATTGCATCATCTGTGGATCTGTTGGGGTGGAATGCGAATTGGAGTTGGTCTAGGGTATCAGGGAGGATACTGTTTATGTGAGCCTTTCAAAGCACTTCATGGCTACCGTTGTGAGTGCTACAAGGCAGCAATCATTTAGGCAGGTTACCTTCGCTTCCTTGGGCACAGGGACTATGGTGGTCTGCTTGAAACATGTAGGTATTACAGACTCGGTCAGGGAGAGGTTGAAAATGTCAGTGAAGACACTTACCAGTTTGTCCACGCACGCTTTGAGTACACGTCCTGGTAATCCATCTGGCCCCACAGCTTTGTGAATGTTGACCTGTTTAAAGGTCTTGCTCACATCGGCTACCAAGAACATTATCATACAGTCATCCAGAACAGCTGGTGCTTCAGTGTTGCTTGCCTCAAAGTGAGAATAAAAGGCATTTAGCTCGTCGGGTAGGCTTGCATCACTGCGCAGCTCATATCTGGGTTTCCCTTTATAGTCCGTAATAGTTTTCAAGTCCTGCCACATCCGACAAGCACCAGAGCCGGTGAAGTAGGATTCAATCTTAATTCTGTATTGATGCTTTGCTTGTTTGATGGTTAGTCTGAGGGCATAGCGGGATTTCTTATAGGCGTCCGGATTAGTGTCCAGCTCCTTGAAAGTGGCAGCTCTAGCCTTTAGCTTGATGAGGATGTTGCCTGTAATCCATGGCTTCTGTTTGGGATATGTACATACGGTCACTGAGGAGACGACGTCATCATTGCACTTATTGATGATTCTGATGACTGTGTTGGTATACTTCTCAATGCAATTTAACCTCTCTTGGGATAGGGGGCAGTATTTTCACATCCGGATGAAAAGTGCGCCCAAAGTAAACTGCCTGTTACTCAGGCCCAGAAGCTGGGATATGTATATAATAGGTAGATTTGGATAGGAAACACTCTAAAGTTTCTAAAACTGTTAAAATAATGTCTGTGAGTATAACATAACTGATATGGCAGGCAAAACCCAGAGGACAAACCATCCCCCCCAAAGAAATTCAGCCTACCACTATTTTCAATGGCTGTCACTTTTATTATAAGGTGAAGTCCTCCCAGATTGCAGTTTCTAGGGCTTCCACTAGATGTCAACAGTCTTTAGAAAGAGTTTGGGACTGGTTTTTGGAAAAATGAGCCAGAAATAGTAGTTTTTCTAGGTGGCTCCCATTTTGGCATTAGTGTTTCCAAGCGAGGGAATGACAGCACGTTCTTTGGTATTTTTCTCCGGTAAAGACAATAATGATTCTCCGTCTTAACCTCTCTTGGGCACGTGAGACGGTAGCGTCCCACCTCTTCAACAGCCAGTGAAACTGCTGGGCGCCAAATTCAAATACAGAAATACTCATTATAAAAATTCAGAAAACAAAACATATTTTACATAGGTTTAAAGATTAACTGCTTGTGAATCCAACCACGGTGTCAGATTTAAAAAATGCTTTACGGCGAAAGCATACCTTACGATTATTTGAGAACATAGCCCACTAGACAAATCATCACAAAAAGTAGCCAGCCAAGTAGAACATTTACACAATTTAGAAATAGAGCTAAAAAATTAATCCCTTACCTTTGATGATCTTCATATGGTTGCACTAAGCAGACATTCATTTACTCAATAAATGTTCCTTTTGTTCGTAAAAGTCTCTTTATACCCAAAAACCTCCGTTTTGTTTGCGCGTTTTCTTCAGTAATCCACAGGCTCAAACGCAGTCAAAACAGGAAGACAAAAAAATCCAAATTGTATCCGTAAAGTTCATAGAAACATGTCAAACGATGTTTATATTCAAACCTCAGGTTGTTTTTTGCCTAAATAATCGCTAATATTTCAACCGGACAATAACGTCGTCAATTTAACTTCTCTAGGGTATGTGGGACGGTAGCGATATCCATAAAAACTCAGTTTAGCTGGCGCGCTTCAGTCAATAATCCACCCAGTTTCCCTCCATCAAAATGCATACAAAATTAATCCCAAACGTTACTAATAAACTTTTCCAAACAAGTCAATCAATGTTTATAATCAAACCTTAGGTACCCTAATAGTAAATAAACGATACAATTTAACTTCTCTAGGGTAGGGGGCAGCATTCCGAATTTTGGATGAAATGCATGTCCAAATTAAACTGCCTGCATCTCAGGCCCAGAATATATGATATGCATATAACTGGTAGATTTGGATAGATAACTCTCTAAAGTTTGCAAAACTGTTAAAATAGTGTATGTGAGTATAACATAACTGATTTGGCAGGCAAAAACCTGAGAAAAATATTTCCTGAATGGATTTTCTGGGGGATTTTGTAGTTTTCTATTCAATGCCAATACAGTATCCATTGACTTAGGACTCAAATTGCAGTTTCTATGCCTTCCACTAGATGTCAACAGTCTTCAGAAATTGTTTCAGGCTTGTATTCTGAAAAATTAAGAAGTAAGAGCAGTCTGAATGAGTGGACCCTGCCATGTCACAGAGCTTTTTCCTACGCCAGACCGAGAGAGTGCATTTCTTGTTTACCTTTTAACTTCTCTAGGGTAGGGGGCAGCATTTTCACATTTGGATGAAAAGCATACCCAAATTCAACTGCCAGTTACTCATGCCCAGGAGATAAGATATGCATATTATTAGTAGATAGTAGATATATAGTAGATATATAGTAGATTAGTAGATATTATGAGTAGATTGGATAGAAAACACTCTGAAGATTCTAAAACTGTTTGAATCATGTCTGTGAGTATAACATAACTTATTTAGCAGGCGAAACCCTTAGGACAAACTATTCAGATTTTTTTTTGAGGTCACTGTCTTTTCAATGATGTTTCATTGGGAAACCAGATTTCTAAGCGATTTTTTTGCAGTTCTTACGGCTTCCACTAGATGTCAAGAGTCCTGAGAAATAGGTTGAGGTTATTCCTTTGTGTAATGAAGAAATATGGCCATCTTGAAGTCGAGGCACTCCAGGTGTCTTGGACATGCGCTTCAATCAAACATGGGCCAAACGCCAACAGGTAAGTCCAAACAGTCCAGCTCATACACGGTAAATCGAGCCGATATATATCGTTTCTTTCTCTCTGGTTCACAAATCCTTCCAGCCCTTTCTCTCTCTCTTCCTGGCTTGTCTTGACCCTTTATCTGTGGGTCGGCCCCACCTTCTGAGGGTTCCCCTTGCTTCTGGGAATTGTAGTTATGGCCGTCGGCCATTTTGTGATGTATAGTTCTGATCGGAGTGGCCATTTTAGTGATAGAGCCTGTTTATTGGTTCTGCTCTCACATATCTGCCATTTATCATTCGACCCCCTTCTTTGCCACAGTATTTTTACCTGTGTTTTCTGTCTGTCTGTGCCAGTTTGTCTTGTTTTGTCAAGTCAACCAGCGTGTTACTCTGCTTTTTCCTTTTCTCTGTTTTTTGCTAGTCATCCCGGGTTTGACCCTTGCTTGCCTTGACTCTAAACCCACCTGCCTGACCATACTGTCTGCCCTACCTCGAGCCTGTCTGCCACTCTGTACCTCCTGGACTCTGACCTTATTATGATCCTTTGCCTGTCCACGACCATTCCCTTGCCTGCCCCTTGGATACTAATAAATATCAGAGACTCGAACKATCTGCCTCCCGTGTCTGCATCTGGGTCTCGCCCTGTGCCCTTATACCGAACTGCTAAAACAGAGGGAGACCTACAACGGGGTGAGATCCCAACAACGCAAACTAAGCCTAAGGTGTGGCTTCATCCACCCATCAAAAAACGAATCTTGCCTTTCCAGAACACAACACACATTTTCCACTGCAAATGAAGCTCAAGTCTTCTTCGATAAACATACAGGGGGACAACTGCTGTCGGGAGACACCAGCTGTGTTTATTACGCTCTTGTCCGGGACAATCCGGAGTTCCGATGCGGAAGTGGTTTGCTACCCGGGGATTGCAGGAATGAGGTAGCTATGCTTAGCAAACAAATCTAAATTCTGCACGAACTTAGAAAACGCAAATTGGAACTTTCTCATTCTCAACACCAGGATGCTGCTCGGGCCTAATGGATGTTTCCCTCCTTGCGGGGAAACATCTGTCCCTATTGGAATGCCCTGTGCTACCTGGAACTTGCCTGCCAAGGAAGTCATCTCCATCTGCTTCTCCTCTTCCATCCTGTATTGAAGTAGACAGAGAACAGTATCAAAACTTGCTCTTTTGGGTGAGGATCATAGGTCCCAGATCCCCTCCCCCCCTCTCTCTCTCTCTCCCTCACTCCCACCATTTTTTGACGGTCGTAAATACGTGCAGGATGTCTCTCTCTCCCACAAAATGAAAGGGAAGTGAAAATCCCCTTGTCACAACAGAGAGAGATTTTGCAGTACGGTGACATCAAAAGGTTAAATAATGAAGCAATATGTCTGTAATCCAAACAGTTGGAATGGTCCATGGGTACTTAAAGAACAATCCTGTTGAAAATTGTTAATATTTTGTGATGTAACTAAGGACAGTATAACAACATAACTGTATCTCTGAATGTGTATATTTCCCAGTTGTCAGGTTCACATCCAAATGTTGGGGAACTTATATGATTAAATATTTGTGAGAAGATGAAATGTGATTTTAGCCTTCTAAATGAGATAATTGTTTTTCATATAAAGTCTTAACCAGTCATTGACCACACCCACGTGAGCACAGACATTATGTCAGCGTCATGGAATTCCCCTTTTGTGCATAAAACCCACTTCTAGCGGAATTAACATTAGACCATTGGGACCGATAGTGTGAGCTGGAAGGTACGAAATGGCTAGACACTCTAAAACTTTCAACAGAGAAGAAGAAAATCTCTATAGACCAGAGAGCATGGAGCTGTAGCTACATGTTGAAATGGCTGGCAATATAAATGGCTACCACTCTATAGACCAGTTACGTGCAGCGCCAGCTGAATACGTTACCAATGGTTAAGAAATCTACAGAACAAAAGACTATACATTACAGTCTGCAGCTGTATATGTAAAATAGGCTAGGAAACTCGACCCGAAAAGGAGAGAAGAATATTTCCCTATCAAACGACCATTGGTATGTCTGACGTATTTATTATAACAGACACTCCGAGAAATCTGAGAAGCTCCAGCTACAAAATAAATTGTGACTTCTAAGGAACACAACCAGACTTCTGATGAATTACTCTCCACAGAAAATTGTGATTTCTACAGAGAGAGACAACAAGACATACAAGCGTAAATATGTACATTGCAATTCTTTTCAAATGGGCGGCCGTTCATGTGCAAAGTATTAGCATTTCCATGAGCATAGGTACCAACTGTAAGTAGTGGATCCATTCCGTCTTTCCCGGCTCTTATTCTGTCCCCACCCCTTTCCATTGTCTTCTAAGCCGTCATATCGGCTTAGTCCACTAGGGACTTTCATTGCATTGTGTAGTAACCATGCTTCTACACCTGCATTGCTTGCAGTTTCGGGTTTTAGGCTGAGTTTCTGTACAGCACTTTGAGACATCAGCTGATGTAAGAAGGGCTTTATAAATACATTTGATTTGATTTTGATTTGATCAATGTGTAAGCTATCCTGTTTGTGTGTATATTTCATTCTGTGTGATTATTTAATTAATAATTAAGCCAATTTGTATATCGCTGATTCATCATTTATGCTAGGTTTTGTGCAGATATCCAAGAGTTTTGTGACAAATCCCGAATGAGATTGATAGAAGGTAACAACTAATTAATGACTGATTGATGACTGAAATGTAAGAGATCTTTATATCTTTAAGAGTTCATTCGGAAAACGGTAAGTAGTTAAATAAACGTTTTTTCCATGGTGCCCCAAGAATACTATTTAATTAATTGTTATATGTTTAACTTCTAACCTTTGATGATCTTCATCAGATGACACTCATAGGACTTCATGTTACACAATACATGTGTGTTTTGTTCGATAAAGTTCATATTTATATCCAAAAATCTCAGTTTACATTGGCGTGTTACGTTCAGTAATGTTTTGCTTCCAAAACATCCGGTTATTTTGCAGAGAGCCACATCAATTTACAGAAACACTCATCATAAATGTTGATATAAATACAAGTGTTATGCATGGAACTTTAGATAAACTTCTCCTTAATGCAACCGCTGTGTCAGATTTCAAAAAAGATTTACCGAAAAAACACACCATGCAATAATCTGAGTACAGCGCTCAGAGCCCAAACAAGCCATACAGATATCCACCATGTTGTGGAGTCAACAAAGTCAGAAATAGCATTATAAATATTCACTTACCTTTAATGATCTTCATCAGAAGGCCCTCCCAGGAATCCCCGTTCCACAATAAATGCTTGATTTGATCGATAAAGTTCATTTATGTCCAAATACCTCCTTTTTGATCGTGCGTTTAGTACACAATCCAAACTCACGACGCGCGGGAAAAGTCATACTACAGTTCGTAGAAACATGTCAAACTATGTATAGAATCAATCTTTAGGATGTTTTTATCATAAATCTTCAATKATGTTCCAACCGGAGATTTCCTTTGTCTGTAGAATTGCATTGGATCACAAGCTACCTCTCACGTGGACGCGCATGACCCACTCATGCCACTCTGGCAGACCACTGACTCATTCAGCTCCCATTTCCCCCTCCTTTACAGTAGAAGCATCAAACAAGTTTCTAAAGACTGTTGACATCTAGTGGAAGCCTTAGGAACTTAGGAATTGTTTATACATTTTTGCAAATGTATAAAAAATGCAAAACATAAATACCTTATTTACATAAGTATTAAGACCAAATTGTCATACTTGAGTAAAAGTAAAGATACCTTAATAGGAAATGACTCAAGTAAAAGTGAATGTCACCCAGTAAAATACTACTTGAGTAAAAGTCTAAACGTATTTGGTTTTAAATAATGTAATTGCTAAAATTTACTTTAGTATGAAAAGTAAAAGTAAAAGTTTAAATAATTTCACATGCATTATATTAAGCAAACCAGACACCACAATTTCATTTTTTATTTTATTTACGATAGCCAGGGGCACACACCAACACTCAGACATAATTTACAAATTAAGCATGTATGTTTATTGAGTCCACCGGATAAGAGGCAGTAGCAATGACCAGGGATGTTCTCTTGATGTGTGTGAATTGGACCATATCCCTGTCCTGCTAAATTTTCTAAATGTACTTTTGGCTGTCAGACAACATATATGGAGTAAAAAGTACATTATATTGTTTAGGAATGTATTGGAGTAAAAGTAAAACTTGTCAAAAATATAAATAGTAAAGTACATATACCCATAAAAAACAACTAAAGTGGTACTTTAAAATTTTTACACCTTTGCCTGCAACCTGGTTCAGGTTATCCGTCAACCTCACAGGGTAGTTACAAACAGAACAGGACTAAAGTCATCAGCATGTATTCATCACAAATGTACTAATGCTGCAGAAATTTGCTTGAAAGCAGTATCCAKATCCATCGGATGTAGTGATCACCTTATAGTAGCSTTATCTAGGAAAAACAAAGTTCCAAAGGATGGGTCTAATATAGTGTATAAGAGGTCATACAATACGTTTTGTAGAGATTCCTACAGTACGTTGTTGATGAACATCATATTTGTTGGTCCGTGGTGTGTAATGACAAGCAACCAGATGCTGCACTTGACACATTTTATGAAATTGCTTATCCCAGTTACTAATAAGCATGCATTCATTATGAAAATAACTGTAACAACTGTTAAATCCCTGTGGATTGATGAGGAATGGAAATATTGTATGGTTGAGAGGGATGAGGCAAAATAAATGGCAAATAAGTCAGGRTGCACAACCGATTGGCAAACATACTGCAAATTGAGAAATCATGTGACTAAACTGAATAAAAATAAGACGAAACTACACTATGAAACAAAGAAACATGACTGAAAGAATGATAGTAAAAAGCTTTGGAGCACTTTAAATGACATTTTGGGCAAAAAGGCAGCTCCATCATTCATTGAATCAAATGCCTCATTCGTCACAAAACCCACTGATATTCCCAACTACTTTAATTATTTTTCCATTGGCAAGATTAGCAAACTTAAGCATGACATGCCAGCATCTTCAGTGTACAACATAAAACACCAAATAATGCAGGCAGAACAGAATTAGGCCGATACCTGCTAATTATCAAAATCCAGAAAAGAGACGTTAAATTCTACAAGCACCTAAAACGAAGCGATTCCCAAACCTTCCATAACAAAGCCATCACCTACAGGGAGTAGAACCTGGAAAAGAGTCCCCTATGCAATCTGGTCCTGGGGCTCTGTTCACAAACACAAACAGACCCCAGAGAGTCCCAGGAAAGCAACACAATTAGACCCAAAAATATATTACTTGACACATTGGAAAGAATTAACAAAAAAACTAAGCAAACTAGAATGCTATTTGGCCCTAAACAGAGAGAACACAATGGCAGAATGCCTGACCACTGTGACTGACRCAAAATGAAGGAAAGCTTTGACTATCAACAGATTCAGTGAGAATAGTCTTGCTATTGAGAAAGGCCACCGTAGGCAGACCTGGCTCTCAAGAGAAGACAGGATATGTGCACACTGTCCACAAAATGWGGTGGAAACTGAATGCATGACCATATTAGAGACACATATTTCCCTCAGATTCCACAGACCCACAAAGAATACAAAAACAAGTCCAATTTTGTTATACCACAGTGTGCAATCATAGCAGCAATATGTGTGACCTGTTGACACAAGAAACGGTCAACCAGTGAAGAACAAATACCATCGTAAATACAACCCATATTTATGTTAAGACAAAATTTGACATTTGAAATGTCTCTACTATTTTGAACTTGTGAGTGTAATATTTACTGTTATTGTTTATTTCACTTTTGTACATCCCTTTCACTTGCTTTGGCAATGTAAACATACAGTTGAAGTCGGAAGTTTACATACACTTAGGTTGGAGTCATTAAAACTTGTTTTTCAACCACTCCACAAAAATCTTGTTAAAACTTCTCTAGGATAGGGGGCAGCATTTTCACATTTGGATGAAAAGCATACCCAAATTCAACTGCCAGCTACTCATCCCCAGAAGATAAGATATGCATATTATTAGTCGATTTGAAAACTCTGAAGTTTCTAAAACTGTTTGAATCATGTCTGTGTATAACATAACTTATTTAGCAGGTGAAACCTCGTGTGTGATTTAATGAAAGTTTATTTTTATCAGTAGTTATGAACATTTGAATTTGGTGCACTGCATTTTCTTTGGGAGTTACTTTTTGTGATCCCAAGTTAATAATTGTGGAGAGAACCAGTAGTACACGTCCCAATGCCAATAACTCAGATATTCATGGGAGTAGTAAAATATAAACTTACATCATGTGAGAGCACAGAAATTTTATATATTGTATATTAAGGTAACATCCAAGTCCTTAAATAGATTGTGGCAATCTGTAGCAACTGCAGCAGACATGATGTAGCGAATCAACAAAGGTCGATTTTAAAATATGCTCTTTTGCTACTTGGTCATACTCTAACTACTTTATGGTGAATTGTTGTGACCTAGAACCCTGCTTCAGTGTTGGCTGCAAAAAGATGGCGTTAGTGAATTTCTTTGCTGCTGGGTCTCATTGTATCTTCAATCTTTAAATTCCTAAACGAGTAATCTTGCCAAAAGGCGATAGTGCTTAGTCGGCCCGGTAACAACTCCTTTTTGAAATTCAAGACACTGTGGCCTGGAATAACGAGAAGTCTTAATCATTATAAAAAATAGGTGCTAATAATACTTGAATAAAAATAGAGTATAGGAGGAATATTTACATGTAGAGAAGTTATTACCCGAGTTTGTTTCTGATTATGGCAGCTGGTCTCACCTGTCTAATTTCTCACTGAGCGGCTGAGTGTTGTATATCTATGAGACTATGTGATACGCTACGTCTCACTCACTTACTTTGGTTGATACGC
Source organism: Salvelinus sp. IW2-2015 (assembly GCF_002910315.2). NCBI lineage: Eukaryota > Metazoa > Chordata > Actinopteri > Salmoniformes > Salmonidae > Salvelinus > Salvelinus sp. IW2-2015. Next base: position 68,277 of record NW_019943850.1, read on the forward strand.
CAGAGATAGCATTTTAAACCAAACTTTAGTATGGTGGCAAACACGCTCGTTAGGATTACTTTGTGCAGTGAGAACACATGTACTATGTCCTCTTTTCCCACCTCAATATTATTGAATAGTTACTTAGCAGGACAGATTATTTTCACGCTCATTATATTTCTCTGTTGCTGTTGATTCCTTGTATAAATTCCACGTGAGTGCAGAAGTGTACATAGAGCCACTAAGATTTGACTGTTGCGTAATATGCAGTCAAAGACAAGCTTGGAAAATCAGAATTATTGTCCAGGTTGCGTCCTTTAGGGAGAATTTTAGAATGGCTAATTGACATACTTTGAGTCAATTGGAGGTGTACCTGTGGATGTATTTCAAGGCCTACCTTCAAACTCAGTGCCTCTTTGCATGACATCATGGAAAATCAATTAATCAGCCAAGACCTCAGAAAATAAATTGTAGACCTCACACAGTCTGGTTCATCCTTGGGAGCAATTTCCAAATGCCTGAGAACGGTGAAGACATGTTCATCTGTACAAACAAGTATGCAAGTATAAACACCATGGGGACCTAAACAGTCGCTCGTTACCGCTCAGGAAGAAGACGCGTGTCTCTCGATCCCTAAGAGATTAACGCTACATCATGAGGTGCGTGATATAGATAAGTGCAAAGATGACCC
>NW_019943850.1:68971-73411 GCF_002910315.2 Salvelinus sp. IW2-2015
TAGAGGACAAACCATTCAGATTTGTTTTTTGTTGAGGTCCACTACTCTATTCAAATTGTTTTTCATTGGAATGCCAGATTTCTATATTGACCTTCACCTTGGCAGTTCTACCCGCTTCCATGGATGTCCACAGTCTTTAGAAATTAGTTGAGGGTGTTTTCCTTTGCGTAATGAAGAAGTAGCCCTGTTCAGAACGAGGGTCGAGTGAAGTGTACTGTTTGTTAAGGCGCGTAACCAGAAGCATGCTACAGTTTGTTTTTAATCCTGTTTGAACACAGATCATCACGTCTTCTCAATTTTATCGATTATTATGGTTAAAATACCTAAAGTTTAATACAAAAGTAAAAGTTTTTTCAAAGTTTAGAGGTAAACCTTTTGAGATATTTTGTAGAACCACGTTGAGCAAGTTGAAAACCAGTGTTTTTTCTTGGATCAAACGCGGGCAAATAAATGGACATTTTTGGATAATAATCGACGGAATTAATCGAACAAAAGGACCATTTGTGATGTTTAGGGTACAAAATTGGAGTGCCAACAACAGAAGCTCGTCAAAGGTAAGGCAATAATTATATTTATTTCTAATGTTTTGTGTCCACCTGCATGGTTGAAATATGCTTCTCTGCTTTGTTCACTTATGGTGGCTATCCTAGATAATAGCAATCGTTGGCTTTTGCCGAAAAGCTATTTGAATTCTGACATGTTGGCTGATTCAAAAACCAGTGTTAGCTTTTAATTTGGTATCTTTCGCTGGTGTGGATTTAATGAAATCCCAGAACAACAGCAAAGGACCTTGTGAAGATACTGGAGGAAACAGGTACGAAAGTATCTATATCCACAGTAAACTGAGTCCTATATCGACATAACCTGATAGGCTGCTCAGCAAGGAAGAAGCCACTGCTCCAAAACAGCCATAAAAAAGCCAGACTACGGTTTGCAACTGCACATGGGGACAAAGATTGTACTTTTTGGAGAAATGTCCTCTGGTCTGAAGAAACAAAAATAGAACTGTTTGGCCATAATGACCATCGTTGTGTTTGGAGGAAAAAGGGGGAGGCTTGCAGGCCCGAAGAACGCTATCCCAAAGATGAAGCAGGGGGGTGGCAGCATCATGTTGTGGGGGTGCTTTGCTGCAGGAGGGATTGGTGCACTTCACAAAATAGATGGCATCATGAGGCTGGAAAATTATGTGGATATATTGTAGCAACATCTCTTGACATCAGTCAGAAGTTAAAGCTTGGTCGCAAATGGGTCTTCCAAATGGACAATGACCCCAAGCATACTTCCAAAGTTGTGGAAAAATGGCCTAAGGACAACAAAGTCAAGGTTTTTGAGTGGCCATCATAAAGCCCTGACCTCAATCCTATAGAACATTTTTGGGCAGAACTGAAAAAGTGTGTGCGAGCAAGCAGGCCAACAAACCTGACTGAGTTACACCAGCTCTGTCAGGAGGAATGGGCCAAAATTCACCCAACTTATTGTGGAAGGTTTGTGGAAGGCTACCCGAAACGTTTGACCCAAGTTAAACAATTTAAAGGCAATGCTACCAAATACTAATTGAGTGTATGTCAACTTCTGACCCACTGGGAATGTGATGAAAGAAATAAAAGCTGAAATAAATAATTCTCTCTACTATTATTCTGACATTTCACATTCTTAAAATAAAATGGTGATCCTAACTGACCAAAGACAGGGAATTTTTACTAGGATTAAATGTTTTGAATTGTGAAAACCGAGTTTAAATGTATTTGGCTAAGGTATATGTAAACTTCCAACTTCAACTGTATGTTTCCCATGTTAATAAAGCACCTTGAATTGAATTGAGAGAGAGAGACAAAGACAGAGACAGAGACAGAGACAGAGACAGAGACAGAGACAGAGACAGAGACAGAGACAGAGATAGATAGTTTACATGTATAATATATTGTTCTCTCCACAGGTGAGCTACTTTGCGACCTGTACCTGTCTGACAGATAAACTCTCCTACCCCTCGTTCCTGCGGACTGTGCCCAGTGACCTGTTCCAGGTGTGAAGGAAGATAAGAACGTTTTAGACATTAGTAGTGCAAAAGCAATGTGTTAAGTACACTTTTTGTCTTCATGTATTGCTCAGTTTACTAAACTACAGTTAAATAATCACCTCCTTATAATGCAAATTGTTAAAGAAAAAATATCAAATTTAATCATGGTGACAGATTACAATGAGGTTTACTGTAAATGTTTCCCTCAAAACATTGCTTTTGCTGCTATGAAAATGTGCCCCATAATTTCTCTTATGACATGCTCTCTGTCTAATCCTTCACTTCTTTATCTCATCCTAGGTTCGGGGTTTAGTCCAGTTGGTGAGCCACTTCYGCTGGCGCTGGGTTGGCATCCTGGGCACCTCGGACGACTACAGTCGCTATGGCATCCAGGCCTTTACCCAGCAGCTGAAGGACCAGGGAGGCTGCCTGGCGTTCCACCTCACCATCCTCGAAAATTTCAGACGGCCCCCCAGCTGGGCTCAATGCATGGCCGACACCAGATTCTCTCTATGGCAGAGCAACAAGCAGATTCTCGCGCTGGTCGGTTAGTCGCTCCTCCGTCATACAACCGAGGGCCAGCTGCTGCTCTTTAAATATTCTGTCAGATATTTACTTCATTTAGATTTATTTATCTCCTTCTTCTAGTTTTATTGTGCTAATAAAACAATGTGAGAAAACTCTCTGAGAACGTGGATAAGCAACATACAATACCAACTGTTTAATTCTTCATCCTCAGCTGGCATATGTACTGGTTCAAAAGATCTGAGTGACACAGAGAGATATGAATCTAATGTCTTCGGCTCAGGAGAGAAGTACCAAGCACGACACAGGGCCAAGACAGATAGTTAATCTCCAATATTTATATTAAAACACAGGAGTAAGGCAAACGGCAGGTCGGGGGCAGGTAGAGGATCGTAATCCAGGTCAGAGTCAGGCAGGTACAGGATGCAGGTAAGCTCAGGGTCAGGTTGGGCAGAAGATCAGAACCGGGGCAGACTAGAAACAAACTTGAGAACAGGAACATGGGGAAACTCGCTGGTAAGACCTAACTAGACAAGTGACCTGGAAACAGACAAGGAGAAAAGGCAGTTCTTAATACACAAGGAAGTAAATGGGTAAAAATGGAAGACACCTGGTGGGGGGTGGAGACAGGACAAGACAGCTGAAACAGATCTGAGTGTGACATTGAGTCAGGATCTCCTATGATGTGTTTTTTGTGTGTGTGATGTAGTGTGTGTGTGTGTGTGTGTGTGTGTGTGTGTGTGTGTGTGTGTGCTGTGTGTGTGGTCTGTGTGTGTGTGTGTGTGTGTGTGTGTGTGTGTGTGTGTGTGTGTGTGTGTTGTGTGGTGTGTTGGTGTGTTGTGCGGGTGTGTGTGTGGTGTGTGTGCGGGTGTGTGTGTGTGTGTGTGCGGGTGTGTGTGTGTGTGTGCGGGCGCTGTGTTTGCTATTGTGTGTAGTAAGTCGGCTGGAGAATATTTATGAATGTATTTCCAGTAATATTTACTAATACTTCTATGTTACTTGTTTTTACGACATGATCTCCTCCCCTCACCCTCCCCTTTCTCTTTGCTTATTTGAGCTGTCCTTGCCATAATATGTACTTGGTCTTTAACCAAACAGGGCTATCTTCTGTATACCCCCCCCCTACCTTGTCACAACACAATTGATTGGCTCAAACACATTAAAGAAGGAAAGAAATTCCACAAATGAATTGAAATGCATTGCAGGTGACTACCTCATGAAGCTGGTTGAAAGAATGCCAAGAGAGTGCAAAACTGTCATCAGAGCAGAATAATCTAAAATCCAAAATATTGTTAGATTTTTTTTAACACTTTTTTTGGTTAGTACATGAATCCAAATGTGTTTTTTAATAGTTTTGATGTCTTCACTATTATTCTACAGTGTAGAAAATAATTGAAATGAATTGAAATGAGTAGGTGAGTAGGTATGTTCAAACTGTTGACTGGTACTGCAAGTAGAGAACAACTTAATGTTAAGTGTTACTCATAACCACAGCTCATAATGGTTGCTGCCCACTACAGTACTTGTGCTCCAGAGTGGTGCAGCYGTCTAAGGAAATGCATATCAGTGCTAGAGGCGTCACTACAGACCCTGGTTTGATTCCGGGCTGCATCACAACCGGCCGTGATTGGGAGGCCRGTAGMGCGACGCACAATTGGCCCAACGTCGTCCGTGTTAGGGTTTGGCTGCGGTATTCTGTAATTGTAAATAAGAATTTGGTCTTAAATGTCTTGTTAAATAAKTAGAAATTGAAGTACTATACATTGCACTAGAAACTATTTGGCTTCTTGAACAGTGTGTGTCTTAATTAACTGCTCTAGTAGGTGATGTAAGCATGAGAAGACTGACCATCACTGGACACTGGGTTGAAGTGTTAATGTGAAAAGGTTGGTTTGTTT
>NW_019943850.1:82401-85615 GCF_002910315.2 Salvelinus sp. IW2-2015
CAGACAGTCGAAAACATGAGAACATCACGTCGGCCTAACAACTAGTGTATTGGCTACTTCCTGATTTTTMTCTTTAGCTATGTATTATGATGTTAGGCAGGCAATAATAATAAGCCGATTTATTGTTTTTCGTTTTGCCAGAATGAAAAGGATGTACACAAAGTGTGAAACTAATCCCTGGTCTCCCATAACAACCTAYCCTATGAAAGATAGTCCTAGATAGGATGTACACATTTCTACCCAAGACCTTGGTCATGCTATTCATATTGATAATAGTTTTATAAGTCATACTGGTGCTGTGAAAAACATGAGTAAAAGGTGTTACAACAATCCCAGGTCTCCCATAACAACCTAGCCTATGAAAGATAGTCCTCAGATCAAGTTTAAATGCCTCCAGACGTTCTCCAGACTCATAGTTCTCAGTCTATGTTCAAATGCCTATAGAAGTTCTCCAAACTTTCTCCACATAATTTCACACAGAAATGTATATTCCTGAAAGAGAGGAGAATACAGTTGAAATACAGGAAATTAAAAGAGGATTTCTTTCCTGAAAGAGAGGAGAATATATGATTTCTTTCCACAGGAGTTTACCTGAGGAATTCCAAAAGGGCCGATGATGCGCAACATGCTGATGGTAGGCGTGGAGCCAGACTCGCCCACGATAGCTGTCACCGTAGCTGATTTCGAGCACTGTTCTCCGGTATCAAACATGGGATCCAGGCCGTTAGCCAGTTGGAAGGCCACTTTCACGGCCATGGGGACCGAGGAGCATGAGTCATGCACTTGATAACCGAGTGTGACACCCGGTAGAAGGTCCGAACTGTTGTTAATCTCCTCAACTGCGAAGACCATGGCGCGCGAGAAGCGCAACTCACGGGAATCCAAACTGTAAATAGAAGATAGGTGAGTGAGCACCACTTGACTAAATGGTAAACTAGCATATAGAATACATGGTTATACGAGGGCAAACATCTTAATATCTAGCCTTATTTTCCACACTGTCTACATGCCTACACTTTTGTTATCGGTAGTTGAGGACATTGTAGGATAGCCTGCTTTTTGAAAATTTGACCCTTTGTAACAGTAGGCTTTACCTACTCTCTCAGATACAAACACACTTTTTATCTGTCTTTAAAACACTGTTTGTCTGTCTTTAAACGCTTTTTCTATGTCTTTAAAACACTGTTAATCTGTCTTTAAAACATTGTATATCAGTCTGTAAACACACTGTTTATATGTCTTTAAAACACATTTGATCTGTCTTTAAAACACTGTTAATCTGTCTTTAAAACACTGTTCCTCTGTCTTGTAAACACAATTCATCTGTCTCCCCAAGCAGTCACAGTCCTGTCCCCTGTTCCCTCTTGCGCTCACTGACCTCCCTGTGCACTGCAGGGGCTCAGGCAGGCTGGTGTAGCTGTGTTCCACAGTGTGCATATAGTAGTGCATGGAGAAAACACCCCCGATGACAAAGTCCCCGTCCTGGGAGAATGCCGGAGGACGAGGGCTGCCTTGAAGCCTGCATCTTACAGACTCCAGCCCAGAGGCAGAGGCAGAGGCAGAGGCAGACGAGAGCAAGGCGAGCCCACCAGCCACCACAGCTAGATGTAGTAGAACCAGACTAGCAGCCAGACTTGGATCCAGAGCAGGAGCCGGAGAGAGCCTCATTCCCCTGATGTGTAGAAGGTATGGCCTAATACAGCGCCATACAGACCCACATAGGTCAGGTTACCACTCTACTCTGGTTTAAATACCCACCGTACCTCTGTGGGGATTCCTCTGAGGACCACACTGTGGGTATGGCCATGCCAAGGAGGGAGGGGCTAGAGGCTGCTCTGCTCACCCAGTCAGGTCCTGATTCTTTCAGCTATAGAYAGAATATGCACCAGCATCAGAACTARGTTGACTGTAATGGTTTAGATKGACATAAACATACATTAGACAGACAATAACCATCTGGCCCTCTTATATTTCCTCTACAGTCTTGTCCTCTTGGCACGCTGGCTCTAAAGGAAGCTTGTTCTCAAGTGTCTGTCCTATATCTGAGAAAGGTCACAATGTATTATTATATATTTTTTATTTTAACATGTGTTTATATTTGGCACTAAACAGTTCCCARACTATACAGTCGTGGCCAAAAGTTTTGAGAATGACACAAATATTAATTTTCACAAAGTCTTCTGCCTCAGTTTGTATGATGGCAATTTGCATATTCTCCAGAATGTTATGAAGAGTGATCAGATGAATTGCAATTAATTGCAAAGTCCCGCTTTGCCATGCAAATTAACTGAATCCCCAAAAACATTTCCACTGCATTTCAACCCTGCCACAATAGGACCAGCTGACATCATGTCAGTGATTCTCTCTTTAACACAGGTGTGAGTGTTGACGAGGACAAGCCTGGAGATCACTCTGTCATGCTGATTGAGTTCGAATAACAGACTGGAAGCTTCAATAGGAGGGTGGTGCTTGGAATCTTTGTTCTTCCTCTGTCAACCATGGTTACCTGCAGGGAAACACGTGCCGTCATCATTGCTTTGCACAAAAAGGGCTTCACAGGCAAGGGTKTTGCTGCCAGTATGATTGCACCTAAATCAACCATTTATCGGATCATCAAGAACTTCAAGGAGAGTGGTTCAATTGTTGTGAAGAAGACTTCAGGGCGCCCAAGAAAGTCCAGCAAGCGCCAGGACCATCTCCTAAAGTTGATTCAGCCGCGGGATTGGGGCACCACCAGTACAGAGCTTGCTCAGGAATGGCAGCAGGCAGGTGTGAGTGCATCTGCATGCACAGTGAGGTGAGGACTATTGGAGGATGGCCTGGTGTCAAGAAGGGCAGCAAAGAAGCCACTTCTCTCCAGGAAAAACATCAGGGACAGATTATCAAAGGTTAGTGATTAATGTTATCTATATTTCTGCTTTTTGTGACTCCTCTCTTTGGCTGGAAAAATGGCTGTGTTTTTCTGTGACTTGGCTCTGACCTAACGTAATCGTTTGGTTTGCTTTCGTCGTAAAGCCTTTTTGAAATCGGACACTGTGGCTGAATTTACAACAAGTGTATCTTTAAAATGGTGTAAAATACATGTATGTTTGAGGAATTTTAATTATGGCATTTCTGTTGTTTTGAATTTGGCGCCCTGCAGTTTCACTGGCTGTTGACGAGGTGAGACGCTACCGTCCCACATACCCTAGAGAGGTTAATAATGTTTATATAT
>NW_019943850.1:89685-99035 GCF_002910315.2 Salvelinus sp. IW2-2015
CTCTACTCTGGTTTAAATACCCACCGTACCTCTGTGGGGATTCCTCTGAGGACCACACTGTGGGTATGGCCATGCCAAGGAGGGAGGGGCTAGAGGCTGCTCTGCTCACCCAGTCAGGTCCTGATTCTTTCAGCTATAGAYAGAATATGCACCAGCATCAGAACTARGTTGACTGTAATGGTTTAGATKGACATAAACATACATTAGACAGACAATAACCATCTGGCCCTCTTATATTTCCTCTACAGTCTTGTCCTCTTGGCACGCTGGCTCTAAAGGAAGCTTGTTCTCAAGTGTCTGTCCTATATCTGAGAAAGGTCACAATGTATTATTATATATTTTTTATTTTAACATGTGTTTATATTTGGCACTAAACAGTTCCCARACTATACAGTCGTGGCCAAAAGTTTTGAGAATGACACAAATATTAATTTTCACAAAGTCTTCTGCCTCAGTTTGTATGATGGCAATTTGCATATTCTCCAGAATGTTATGAAGAGTGATCAGATGAATTGCAATTAATTGCAAAGTCCCGCTTTGCCATGCAAATTAACTGAATCCCCAAAAACATTTCCACTGCATTTCAACCCTGCCACAATAGGACCAGCTGACATCATGTCAGTGATTCTCTCTTTAACACAGGTGTGAGTGTTGACGAGGACAAGCCTGGAGATCACTCTGTCATGCTGATTGAGTTCGAATAACAGACTGGAAGCTTCAATAGGAGGGTGGTGCTTGGAATCTTTGTTCTTCCTCTGTCAACCATGGTTACCTGCAGGGAAACACGTGCCGTCATCATTGCTTTGCACAAAAAGGGCTTCACAGGCAAGGGTKTTGCTGCCAGTATGATTGCACCTAAATCAACCATTTATCGGATCATCAAGAACTTCAAGGAGAGTGGTTCAATTGTTGTGAAGAAGACTTCAGGGCGCCCAAGAAAGTCCAGCAAGCGCCAGGACCATCTCCTAAAGTTGATTCAGCCGCGGGATTGGGGCACCACCAGTACAGAGCTTGCTCAGGAATGGCAGCAGGCAGGTGTGAGTGCATCTGCATGCACAGTGAGGTGAGGACTATTGGAGGATGGCCTGGTGTCAAGAAGGGCAGCAAAGAAGCCACTTCTCTCCAGGAAAAACATCAGGGACAGATTATCAAAGGTTAGTGATTAATGTTATCTATATTTCTGCTTTTTGTGACTCCTCTCTTTGGCTGGAAAAATGGCTGTGTTTTTCTGTGACTTGGCTCTGACCTAACGTAATCGTTTGGTTTGCTTTCGTCGTAAAGCCTTTTTGAAATCGGACACTGTGGCTGAATTTACAACAAGTGTATCTTTAAAATGGTGTAAAATACATGTATGTTTGAGGAATTTTAATTATGGCATTTCTGTTGTTTTGAATTTGGCGCCCTGCAGTTTCACTGGCTGTTGACGAGGTGAGACGCTACCGTCCCACATACCCTAGAGAGGTTAATAATGTTTATATATATCCTACATTACTCATCTCATATGTATATACTGTATTCTATACCATCTACTGCATCTTGCTTATGCCACAGGGCCATCGGTCATCCATACATTTATATGTACATATTCTTATTCATCCCTTTACATTTGTGTGTTTACGGTAGTTGTTGTGAATTTGTTAGATTACTTGTTAGATATTACTGTACTGTCGGAACTAGAAGCACAAGCATTTCGCTACACTTGCATTATTAACATCTGCTAACCATGTGTATGTGACCAATAAAATTTGATTTGATATGATTTGATTTGACATACACAATCCAATTGTCTCAAGGCTTAAAACTCCTCCCCTTCATCTACACTGATTGAAGTGGATTTAACAAGTGACATCAATAACGGATTGTATCTTTCACCCTGAGTCACCTGGTCAGTCTGTCATGGAAAAAACAGCTGTTACAGCTGTGTTTTATACTCATATAATATAGTATATATAGTATATATAGTATATATATACATATAGTATATCCCATATATGTTATATTTTAACATATATGGGATATACTAAACATGTTATGTAACACAAAAGCATACAGTGCCTTCAGAAAGTATTCATACTACTTGACTTATTCCACATTGAGTTTTTTGTTACAACCTGAATTAAAACATGTTTTTCTCACCCATCTACACACAAATCCACACAATGAAAAAGTAAAAACATGTTTTTAGACATATTAGCAAATTTATTGAAATTGAAAAACTGAAATCACCCCTGAGTGAATACTTTCTGAAGGTTCTTTATATGCTTTTGTGTTACATAAAACGTATAGTACGTCTCAAATAATGTACAATATACACTGTGTATACAAAAAATTAAGAATCACCTTTGGCAGCGATTACAGCTGTGAGCCTTTCTGGGTAGGTCTCTAAAAGCTTTGCACAACTGGATTGTATTATATTTTCCCATAAACATTTTAAAAAATCTTCAAGCTCTGTCAAGTCGGTTGTTGATTATTGTTAGACAGCCATTTTCAAGTCTTGCAAAGACTTGGCAAAGGATGGATTTTTTAAGCTATGGCAAAGGATGGATTTTTTAAGCTATGGCAAAGGATGGAGAAAAAGTGTGACACAATAAATCCCAGCCCTGCTGTAGTGGAAATACTATGTAGTGCCAGGGTGCCAAGAGGACTAGACTGTAGGGAATACTATGTAATGCCAGAGTGCCAAGAGGACTAGACTGTAGGGGAATACTATGTAGTGCCAGATGCCAAGAAGACTAGATTGTAGGGGAAATACGTAGTGCCAGAGTGCCAAGAGGACTAGACTGTAGGGGAAATGCTGTGTAGTGCCAGAGTGCCAAGAGGCTAGACTGTAGGGGAAATACTGTGTAGAGCCAGAGTGCCAAGAGGCCTAGACTGTAGATTAAATTCTATGTAGAGCCAGCGTGCAAGAAGACTAGACTGTGGGGAATTGCTGTGTTGAGCCAGCGTGCCAAGAAGACTAGACTGTAGGGGAAATAGTCATGAAATCTATGCAGCCTGCTAAGCTCAGCAAAAAAGAAACGTCATTTTTTCAGGACCCTGTATTTCAAAGATAATTTGTAAAATTAATAATTTGCAAAATGACCTCCAGCAGGCCACAAATGTGCTATGTCAGCATATGGTCTCACAGGGCTCTGAGGATCTCATCTCGGTACCTAATGGCAGTCAGGCTACCTCTGGCGAGCACATGGAGGGCTGTGCGGTCCACAAAGAAATGCCACCCCACACCATGACTGACCCACCGCCAAACGGTCATGCTGGAGGATGTTGCAGGCAGCAGAACGTTCACCACGGCGTCTCCAGACTCTGTCACGTCTGTCACATGTGCTCATGTGCTCAGTGTGAACCTGCTTTCATCTGTGAAGAGCACAGGGCGCCAGTGGGGAATTTGCCAATCTTGGTGTTCTCTGGCAAATGCCAAACGTCCTGCCAGGTGTTGGGCTGTAAGCACAACCCCCACCTGTGGACGTCGGGCCCTCATACCACCCTCATGGAGTCTGTTTCTGACCGTTTGAGCAGACACATGCACTTTTTGTGGCCTGCTGGGGGTCATTTTGCAGGGCTCTGGCAGTGCCCTCCGCACAAAGGCGGAGGTAGCGGTCCTGCTGCTGGGTTGTTGCCCTCCTACGGCCTCCTCCACGTCTCCTGATGTACTGGCCTGTCTCCTGGTAGCGCCTCCATGCTCTGGACACTACGCTGACAGACACAGCAAACCTTCTTGCCACAGCTCGCATTGATGTGCCATCCTGGATGAGCTGCACTATCTGAGCCACTTGTGTGGGTTGTAGACTCCGTCTCATGCTACCACTAGAGTGAGAGCACAGCCAGCATTCAAAAGTGACCAAAACATCAGCCAGGAAGCATAGGAACTGAGAAGTGGTCTGTGGTCACCACCTGCAGAATCACTCCTTTATTGGGGGTGTCTTGCTAATTGCCTATAATTTCCACCTTTTGTCTATTCCATTTGCACAACAGCATGTGABATTTATTGTCAATCAGTGTTGCTTCCTAAGTGGACAGTTTGATTTCACAGAAGTGTGATTGACTTGGAGTTACATTGTGTTGTTTAAGTGTTCCCTTTATTTTTTTGAGCAGTGTATTTCCTCATAATCCTGGACTATCGGACCACCATTTTATTACGTTTGCAATCGCAACAAATAATCTTCTCAGACCCCAATCAAGGATCATCAAAAGCAGTGCTACAAATACTCGGACAACCCAAAGATTCCTAGATGCCTTTCCAGACTCCCTCCACCTACCCAAGGACGTTAGAGTAAAACAATCTGTTAACCACCTGAGGAACTTATTTTAACATTACGTAATACCCTAGATTCAGTCGCACTCCTAAAAACAAAAAACATTTGTCATAATAAACTAGCTACCTGGTATACAGAAAATACCAGAGTCCTGAAGCAAGCTTCCAGAAAATTGGAATGGAACTGGCACTACACCAAACTGGAAGTCTTCCGATTAGCTTGGAAGGACAGTACCATGCAGTATCGAAGATCCCTCACTGCTGCTCGATCATCCTATTTTTCCAACTTAATTGAGGAGAATAAGAACAATCCTAAATTCATTTTTGATACTGTCGCAAAGCTAACTAAAAAGCAGCATTCCCCAAGAGAGGATGGCTTTCACATCAGCAGTGATAAATTCATGAACTTCTTTGACGAAAAGATCATGATCACGAGAAAGCAAATTACGGACCCCTCTTTAAATCTGCGTATTCCTCCAAAGCTCAGTTGTCCTGAGTCTGCACAACTCTGCCAGGACCTAGGATCAAGGGAGACACTCAAGCGTTTTAGTACTATATCTCTTGACACAATGATGAAAATAATCATGGCCTCTAAACCTTCAAGCTGCATACTGGACCCTATTCCAACTAAACTACTGAAAGAGCTGCTTCCTGTGCTTGGCCCTCCTATGTTGAACATAATAAACGGCTCTCTATCCACCGGATGTGTACCAAACTCACTAAAAGTGGCAGTAATAAAAGCCTCTCTTGAAAAAGCCAAACCTTGACACAGAAAATATAAAAACTATCGGCCTATATCAAATCTCCCATTCCTCTCAAAAATGTTAGAAAAAGCTGCTGCACAGCAACTCACTGCCTTCCTGAAGACAAACAACATATACGAAACACTTCAATCTGATTTTAGATCCCATCATAGCACTGAGACTACACTCGTGAAGGTGGTAAATTAGTTTTTAATGGCGTCAGACCGAGGCTCTGCATCTGTCCTCGTGCTCCTAGACCTTAGGGCTGCTTTTGATACCATCAATCACCACATTCTTTTGGAGAGATTTGAAACCCAAATTGGTCTACACGGACAAGTTCTGGCCTGGTTTAGATCTTATCTGTCAGAAAGATATCAGTTTGTCTCTGTGGGTGGTTTGTCCTCTGACAAATCAACTCAATTGTTTTCACTATATATTTTACATCTTGGTTAATTTTCACTGCTATGTGGACGATACACAGCTGTACATTCCGATGAAACATGGTGAAGCCCCAAATTTGCCCTCCCTGGAAGCCTGTGTTTCAGACATAAGGAAGTGGATGGCGGCAAATGTTTTACTTTTTAACTACTTTTTAACAGAAATGCTAGTTCTAGGTCCCAAGAAACAAAGAGATKTTCTATTGAATCTGACAACTAATCTTGATGGTTGTACAGTTGTCTCAAATAAAACTGTGAAGGACCTCGGCGTCACTCTGGACCCTGATCTCTCTATTGACGAACATATCAAGACTGTTTCAAGAAAATATTTTTTCCATAACATAACATTGCAAAAATCTGAAACTTTCTGTCCAAAAGTTATGCAGAAAAATGTATCCATGCTTTTGTCACTTCTAGATTAGACTACTGCAATGCTCTACTGTCCGGCTACCCTGATGAATCACTAAATAAACTTCAGTTTGTGCTAAACACGGCTGCTAGAATCTTGACTAGAACCAAACAATTTGATCATATTACACCAGTGTTAGCCTCTCTACACTGGCTTCCTGTGAAGACTAGTGCTGATTTCAAGGTTTCACTGCTAACCTACAAAGCATTACATGGACTTGCTCCTATCTATCTTTCTGATTTGGTCCTGCCATACATACCTACACGTACGTTACGGTCAAAAGACGCAGGCCTCCTTATTGTCCCTAGAATTTCTAAGCAAACAGCTGGAGGCAGGGCTTTCGCCTATAGAGCTCAATTTTTATGGAATGGTCTGCCTATACATTTTGAGAGACGCAGACTCGGTCTCGACCTTTAAGTCTTTATTGAAGACTCATCTCTTCAGTAGGTACTATGATTGAGTGTAGTCTGGCCCAGTGGTGTGAAGGTGAACGGAAAGATACTGGAGCGACGAACCGTCCATGCTGTCTCTGCCTGACCGGTTCCCCTCTCTCCACTAGGATTCTCTGCCTCCAAACCTATTACGGGGGATAAGTCATTGGTTTATTGGTGCTCTTCCATGCCGTCCCTAGGAGGGGTGTGTCTCTTGAGTGGGTTGAGTCTCTGACGTGATCTTCCTGTCCGGGTTGGCGCCTCCCCGGGTTTGTGCCGTGGGGGAGATCTTCGTGGGCTGTACTCAGTCTTGTCTCAGGGTAGTAAGTTGGTGCTTAAAGATATCTAGTGGTGTGGGGGCTGTGCTTTGGCACATTGGGTGGGTTTATATCTGCCTGACTAGCCCTGTCCGGGGGTATAGTCGGACGGGGCCACAGTGTCTCCCGACCACTCCTGTCTCAGCCTCCAGTAATTATGCTGCAATAGTTTATGTGACGGGGGGGCTAGGGTCAGTCTGTTATATCTGTAGTATTTCTCCTGTCTTATCCGGTGTCCTGTGTGAATTTAAGTATAAGAGAGCCAGATGGTTATTGTGTGTCTACTGTATGTTTATGTCTATCTAAACCATTACAGTCAACGTAGTTCTGATGCTGGTGTATATTCTCTCTATAGCTGAAAGAATCAGGACCTGACTGGGTGAGCAGAGCAGCCTCTAGCCCCTCCCTCCTTGGCATGGCCATACCCACAGTGTGGCCCCCAGAGGAATCCCCACAGAGGTACGGTGGGTATTTAAACCAGAGTAGAGAGGTAACCTGACCTTTGTGGGTCTGTGTGGCACTGTATTACGCCATACCTTCTACACATCAGGGGAATGAGGCTCTCTCCGGCTCCTGCTCTGGATCCAAGTCTGGCTGGTAGTCTGGTCTGCTACATCTAGCTGTGGTGGCTGGTGGGCTTGCCTTGCTCTCACTGCCTCTGCCTCTGCCTCTGCCTCTGCCTCTGGGCTGGAGTCTGTCAGATGCAGGCTCCAAGGCACCACTCGTCCTCCGGCGTTCTCCCAGGACGGGGACTTTGTCATCGGGGGTGTTTTCTCCATTCATTACTATATGCACACTGTGGATCACAGCTACACCAGCATGCCTGAGCCCCTGCAGTGCACAGGGAGGTCAGTGAGCGCAAGAGGGAACAGGGGACAGGACTGTGGCTTTGTGGGTATACAGATAAATTGTGTTTTACAGACAGAGAAACAGTGTGTTTAAAGACCGGTAAACAGTTTGTTTAAAGACAGAGAGACAGTGTTAATGACAGAGAAACAATGTGTTTAAAGACAGATAAACAGTGTTTTAAAGACAGATAAAGAATGTGTTTTAAGACAGATTAACAGTGTGTTTAAAGACAGATAAAACGTGTGTTTGTGTCTGAGAGAGTAGGTAAAGACTACTGTTACAAAGGATCACATTTTCAATTGCAGGCTATCCTACAATGTCCTCAATTACATTACAGACAACAGAAGTGTAGGCATATAGACTGTATGGAAAATAATACTAGATATTAGGCTGTTTGCCATGGTAACATTCTATAGTCTAGTTTATGATTCGTCAGGAAGTGCTGACTGACCCATCTTCTATTTACAGCATGGATTCCCGTGAGTTGCGCTACTCGCGCGCCATGGTCTTCGCAGTTGAGGAGATAAACAACAGTTCGTACCTTCTACCGGGTGTCACGCTTGGTTATCAAGTGCACGACTCCTGCGCCTCGGTCCCTATGGCCGTGAAAGTTGCCTTCCAGCTGGCTAACGGCCTGGACCCCATGTTTGATACCGGAGAACAGTGCTCGGGGTCGGCTACAGTGACAGCTATCATTGGCGAGTCTGCCTCCACTCCTACCATCAGCATGTTGCGCATCATCGGCCCTTTTGGAATTCCTCAGGTAAACTCCTGTGGAAAGAAATCATTCAGCTTCTTCTAATTTACTATATTCCTAGTGTATATTCTCCTCTCTTTCAGGAAATCATCTTAACTTCCTGTAGTCAAACTGTATTATCCTCTCTTTCAGGAATATACATTTCTGTGTGAAATTATGTGGAGAAAGGCATTTGAACATAGACTGAGAACTTTGAGTCTGGAGAACTTCCATAGGCTTTTGAACATAGACTGAGAACTATGAGTCTGGAGAACTTCTATAGGCATTTGAACATGATCTGAGGACTATCTTTCATAGGCTAGGTTGTTATGGGAGACCAGGGATTAGTTTCACACTTTGTGTATCCTTTTCATTCTGGCCTAATGAAAAACAATGAGTTGGCTTATTATTATTAATGTCTCCCTAACATCAAACTACATAGCTAAATAAAAAAAGCAGGAAGTAGCCAATACATTAGAGTTGTTAGGCCGACATGGTGTTCTTTCTCATGTTTTCGACTGTCTTATTTTACCTAGGTGAGCCACTCTTCCACCTGTGCGTGTCTGAGTGATAAGAAACAGTATCCAACCTTCTTCAGAACCATCCCCAGTGATCAGTTCCAGGCTGCCGCTCTGGCCCACCTCATCAGGCACTTCGGCTGGACCTGGATTGGGGCGGTCCGTTCCGACTCTGACTACGGTAATAACGGGATGGCGGCTTTCCTACAGGCAGCACAAGAGGAAGGTATCTGTGTGGAATATTCTGAAGCCTTCTCCCGTACCAACCCACTCAGCAGAGTGCAACGGGTAGCCGACGTGATCCGCAGGTGATCCGTGATTACATTTGAACTTTTCATTCATACAAATGCAAGAATGTATTTATAAAAAATACTATTGTTATTAATTTCTCTCTTTTCCCAAAGCTGATCTGTGAGACCAACATGATTTGCATATCTTAAACATGTCAAAAGTGTTGATTAATACTAATGTTCATGTTCACTTCACTGAGACATTCCAATGAATGACAAACATGACCAGGATATTAAGCACATGATATAATCATGTTCCCCAGCTCCACAGCCCAGGTGGTGGTTGCATTCGTAGCCTCTGGGGACATGAGAATCTTGCTGGAGGAGATGGACCGCCTGCCCTCTCCTCCCCGCCAGTGGATCGGGAG
>NW_019943850.1:113163-113513 GCF_002910315.2 Salvelinus sp. IW2-2015
AGCCAGCGTGCCAAGAGGACTAGACAGTAAGGGAAATATAAGAGAGGCTCATGGTTATTGTATGTCTAATGTATGTTTATGTCTATCTAAACCAGTACAGTCAACGTTGTTCTGATGCTGGTGCATACACTCTCTATATCTGKAAGAATCAGGACCTGACTGGGTGAGCAGAGCAGCCTCTAACCCCTCCCTCCTTGGCATGGCCAAACCCACAGTATGGCCCCCAGAGGAATCCCCACAGAGGTATGGTGGGTATTTAACCCAGAGTAGAGAGGTAACCTGACCTATGTGGGTCTGTGTGGCGCTGTTGCTACCCCATACCCTCTAATCATCAGGGAAATGAGGCTCTC
>NW_019943851.1:0-24930 GCF_002910315.2 Salvelinus sp. IW2-2015
ATTGTCCTCTTGTGTAATAAAATGTATTTAATAGTAAAACATCCCCTGCCTGTTTTCACATCTACTTCATTGTTTTGGTGACTTTGTATAATTAAAGGTTGTTCAGGTTCTTTAGATTCAGGTTTGGGCAGCAATAGGTCACCTGAACTAGCTGCTTCATATACCATTTAGAAACTATTAAAATATGGTATAGTAGTGAAATGTTTCTGTTCCATGACAAATCCATTTTAGTTGGCGCAAACAGAGAACACCTTAAAAGGCCTGAGTCCACACAGGTAGACCCAATTTATTACTGTATGAACATTCATTGCTGTAATTTCAATTAATCACACATGACACAATGTCACACGGCAATATGATAAACAGCTTTACTTCGTATAAAGAATATGAAATACAGTTACCATAGATTAACACACAGGGTTACAGAATATGAAATACAGTATTACCATAGATATAACACACAGGGTTACAGAATATGAAAATACAGTTTACCATCAGATAACACACAGGGTTACTAATATGAAATACAGTTTACCATAGATTAACACACAGGGTTACAGAATATGAAATACAGTTTACCATAGATTAACACACAGGGTTACAGAATATGAAATACGGTTTACCATAGATTAACACACAGGGGTACATAATATGAATACAGTTTACATAGATTAACACACAGGGTTACAGAATATGAATACAGTTTACCATAGATTAACACACAGGGTTACATTAAATATGAATATACAGTTTACCATAGATAACACACAGGGTTACAGAATTATGAAATACAGTTTACCATAGATTAACACACAGGGTTACATTAATATGAAATACAGTTTACCATAGATTAACACACAGGGTTACATAATATGAAATACAGTTTACCATAGATTAACACACAGGGTTACATAATATGAAATACAGTTTACCATAGATTAACACACAGGGTTACATAGAATATAAGAAATGGTACATTTTCAAAAAGCCAAGGTGCTACAATAAAAATCAAAGCAGTGTACAGCACACAAGACAATCCTGAGACATATAATACACTGAAATAAAGTCTGGTAAATGTAGAGGTCACTAGGAAGACTATAAGGTTGAGATTAAGAAGCCTGACCTATAGTGACATTGAACTACAGTCAATATGTATAGACATGATGTCATTATAAAAGGAGAGCTTTTAACTAAGCTAACAGAACACAACACTACATTAACAAGCAACAGAAACAGAACACTGGTGCAATACTCAAACAAGAAAACAAAAAAGTGGGTCTCAACCTCTCATCCCGTTTCTTCATCCATCCAACCACCCACCCTCCCCCCCTAATTAACAGTCTGATGGCCTGAGATAAAAGCTGTTTTTCAGTCTCTCTGTCCCGGCTTTGATGCACCTGTACTATCTCCACCTTCTACATGGTAGCGAGGTGAACGGGACTTGGCTCGGGTGGCTGAGATCCTTGATGATCTTCTTGGCTTTCCTGTGACACGGGTGCTGTAGATGTCCTGGAGGGCAGGCAGTGTGCCGGTGATGTGTTTGTTGAGGTTATTTTCCTAGCACCACTTCGCCAGGGCTCTCTGATTGATTGAGAGATCAAGGAGCTATTATCATTGATTCGAAGCATTGAATATTTACATTCATGCACTTTGAAATTAATTTAGTAACTGTTTGAAAAACAGAAGCATTTAACTGCAGCGCACTCCCACAACCAAGGACTTGGAGCTGAGGCCATTCCTTCACTGACTCTGTGAGCTGTCAATCATTTAACCTGGGAAGGAAAGAAGGGAAGTGGATCTAAGTCCTCATACAGCAGCATAGACATATAGGGTCGTATTCACTAGACATCAAAGAGAAGAACACGGAACAAAACGGGCAGGGACTACCTGAACTTATCCAATAAGAACCTGGCATGTGTTGAATATGACCCAGTGTCTGGATGTCTACAATGGCTTACTGATCACTACATCAGTGTGCTCATGAAACTGATCAGTAAAACTCACCCCAGTGTCTCCAGTTTATAGAGGGGATCCTCTCGTAGAGAAGAGAGCAGCTTTACTCCAGAGTCTCCTGGAGTATTTCCACTCAGGTCCAGCTCCTTCAGGTGGGAGGGGTTTGACCTCAGAGCTGAAACAAGAGAAGCACAGCCTTTCTCTGTGATGCTGCAGCCTGCCAGCCTGTGGAAAGTGAGAGAGGAAAATTCACACAATATAACATATTTCAGAAAATGTACATTTTGCATCTGTAGCGATGTGTCATTTTAATGTCATATGTTGAACAATGTTGAACCTTTTATTGAATTGAAATGAACACATTTMAACTGATCAATTTTGTCAAATAATGGACTGGTGCCCAGATTCATAATTTCACTAGCCGGACTCCACCCAGTACCCTGCTCTGAACTTAGTCACTGTCACTAGCCGGCTTACTAGCCCGGTTACTCAACCCTGCACCTTAGAGGCTGCTGCCCTATGTACACAGACATGGAATCACTGGTCACTTTAATAATGGAACACTGGTCACTTAAATGTTACATACTGTTTTACCCACTTCATATGTATATACAAAATTCTAGTCAAGTCCATCCTATTCAACTATTGCTGTATATWWACTATTCTACCCTACTGTACATATTCTTCAGATATAGTACATATTCTATCCACATACTGTCCATAATGTCTATACATCCCATCACATATACTAGTGGAGGCTGCTGAGGGGAGAATGGCTCATAATAATGGCTGAAACAGAGCAAATAGAATGGCATCAAACATATGGAAACCATGGAAACCATGTGTTTGATACCATTCCACTAATTGCGCCCCAGCCAATACCATGAGCCCGTCCTCCCCAATTAAGGCGCCACCAACCTCCTGTGACATATACACATATATATTATTTATACTCCGGACTTCAACATTACTCCTCCTAATATGTATATATTTCTTAATTCCATACTTTTACTTTTGGATTGGTGTGTATTGTTGTGAATTGTTAGATATTACTGCACTGTAAGAGAACCACAATGGAAATAAGTCTCAGACTTTATTGTGTTATCCTCCATGATTTAACAATGGAAATAAGTCTCAGACTTTATTGTGTTATCCTCCATGATTTAACAATGGAAATAAGTCCCAGACTTTATTGTGTGTTATCCTCCATGATTTTAATCATGTGCATGTATGGCTTTTTCAAGTGTTATGTGTGTTTTTTTTTTTTAAATGGTGAAATTAATAAACTAAACTAAGTTGGAGCTAGGAACACAATACTTTCGCTACAATAACATCTGCTAAATATGTGAATGCGACCAATACAATTTGATTTGATGAGGGATAGTTTTACCTCAGTGTCTCCAATTTACATTGTGGATTCTCAAGTCCAGCACAGACGAATCTCACTCCTGAATCCTGGAGTTCATTTCCTTTAAGTCTAGCTTTCTCAAACTTGAGGTRTTTAAGCTGAGAGTTGAAGACACCACCTCACAGGATTCCTGTTAAGTTGTAATCATTCAACCTGGAGAGAGAGAATGCTGCTAAGTAATGCACACAAATCTATAACTACATTAACCAGGTTTCCATCCAACCTTTATATGCGCGGAAAGTACATGTGGATGGAAAAGGCGGATGGAAACAGCAACTTTGTTGGTTACCTTTCCAAATATTGACTAAACAAAATACGGTGGATCTTTTAGTGTCGGTAAAATGTGTTATGCAAGAAATGGCGTGGAAACGAGTTTATCAGCAAATTTGTATTAATAACCATCATTTGGAAGTACATTTTGGAGTCACATGTTGTGTTGTTCCTCCCACTACACTCGGAAAGCACAGTTTATTAGTCTACAGATGAAATAAGTTATGATGAACTTCACAAGGTGATGAGCTTGATGCTCCTTTCCAATAAATATAGGGTCTTATTCTGGTGACATGATGATCGATGCTTAGCTGCCGTCTCTCTTTTGTCCATAATAATCTCATCATTTAGTCTATATACCCTACTGTATCTGCCAGCTGTTGGCTAGAGGGCAAGTGCCAATACCAGAGTGGCTACATTCGCTAATAAAGCAACATTTTTAGTTACAAAACCATCAGTAGTGTTAAAAATGCGGATGGAAACCATCACGCACAGCATTTTATCTAACAATGTGAATTTGGTGGAAATATCTAAGATGGAAAAATGCCATATTTTATTTATGCTGATTTTTAGAATATTGTCACCAATTGGATGGACACATAGCTAATGGTGCTATAGACAATATTAAGTAGTCATTTCAACCTTCATAATAACAACATCCAACAGTCATACATCTCAGTCCCAGTTTACAGTGTGGATTTCCCAGTCCAGCAGAGAACACCTCCAACTCATGAAGGTATTTCCTCCCAGGTCAAGCTCTCTCAAACTTGAGGTGGTGAACCCGAGAGTTGACAGAGAGTTGAACTTCTGAGAGTTGAAGCCAGCACCTCAAATCATTTCTCAGTGAGGTTGCAATCCTATTCAACCTAGGAGAGATGAT
Organism: Salvelinus sp. IW2-2015; assembly: GCF_002910315.2. NCBI lineage: Eukaryota > Metazoa > Chordata > Actinopteri > Salmoniformes > Salmonidae > Salvelinus > Salvelinus sp. IW2-2015. Next base: position 4,512 of record NW_019943851.1, read on the forward strand.
CCAGCTAAGTAACCCACACAAACCTATAACTACTTTACAACATGAAGAATGTACATCTTTATATTTACAACATCCACTTTCCTCTGCAGTGGAGAAAGTCAAAGTCAGTCAGGCTGCATCACATCCAACTGTATTTGGGAGTCCCATAGGGTGGTGCACAATTGCCAGCGTCGTCAGCGTCGTCTAGGCCGTCATTGTAAATAAGAAATTGTTCTTAACTGACTTGCCTAGTTAAATAATTGTTTATGTATTTTTTAAGTCACTCACTTTAATGTCTCCAGTTTACAGTGTGGATCCCCCAGTCCAGCAGAGGGCAGCTTCACTCCTGAATCCTGAGTTTATTCCACTCATGTCCAGCATCTCAGACAGCAAGAGTTTTGATTTGAAACAGAAGCTAATGCCTCACAGCTTTTCTTGTGTGAGTTACATTCGTTCAGCCTGTGAACAAAAGGTGCATCTCAAGAAACACAGGTGCCAACAAAACATTTCCCCTTAGGGACTGAGTTGTCACTAAATGGTAATGCAAGCTGATGTTCATTATTATGTTAATTAGCATGCTGTCTGGAATTAATTTGACTAGCACTTACAGGGCGTTCTAGAGGATCTGACAACTGGGAGAAGTTTGAGAAGAGATGCATCTGATCTGATGTATTTCTTCAGGTCAAACACATCCAGCTTCCGGAGGTCAGCAACATGAAGATCAGAGCTGACCATTGTTGAGATGAGAGTTTAGATTTTGAGAGACTTCCTGACTCAGTAGCTTTGGATCTCCTCCACTAGAGAATGATCATTCAGTTCTTTCTGATCTTCTCTCTTGAATGTTACTTGACTGTTTCCTTGTTGCTTTGTGATCTGCTTCCTGTTGGGTCAGTAGGCCTTGTAGGAGATGCTGATTGGACTCATGTGAAAGCCTAGAAGGAAGCGGAGGAAAAGGTCCAGATGGCCATTTTCAAACTGCAAGGCCTTGTCCACTGCATCTTCATATAGACTGTTTTTGTTGCGGAGGGATCTCTCTTTAGCCATCAGATTGTTGTTGTCGTTAGTGAACATTGAGGAACACATATAGTGCAGCCAGAAACTCCTGGATACTCAGATGTACAAAGCAGTACACCTTCATCTGGTTAAGCCCAGACTCTTCTCTGAAGATCTGAGTGCACACTCCGAGTACACAGACGCGTCCTTGATGTCAATGCCACACTCTCTCAGGTCTTCCTCATAGAATATCAGATGGCCTTTTTCTAGCTGTTTGAAAAGCCAGTTTCCCAGTGCCAGAATCATCTCTTTATCCCAGTAAAAATCGTTGGAAGGCTCTACAGGTACTTCTGACTCCTCAGTTTTGACTGGAAGATCATGAGGTGAGCGTACATTTGAGTTAGATTCTTGGGATCTCTCGACTCTCTGCTTCAACCAATAGTCTCTCTAGGACAGTGGCTGAAATCCAACAGAACACTGGAATGTGGCACATGATGTGGAGGCTCCTTGATGTCTTTATGTGTGAGATGATTCTGCTGGCCAGGTCCTCCTCAGCGATTACCTTCCTGAAGTATTCCCCTTCTGTAGGTCATTGAACCCTCGTACCTCTGTCACCTGGTCAACACAATCAGGAGGGATCTGATTGGCTGCTGCAGGTCGGTGGTTATCCAGAATTAGCACAGGGAAGCAGATTCCCTTTGATGAGGTTTGTCAGAAACATCCACTGAAGTTGACTCTGTGAATCACAGCAGATCTTATTATTCTGGAAGTCCAGAGGAAGGCGACATTCATCCAGACCATCAAAAACAAACACAATATTTTCGTTTTCTGAGATTTCTGATTCTTTTGTTTCTATAAAGGAGTGATGAAGTAGTTTTTATCAGACTTGATTTTGTATCCTCATCAAGTTCAGATCCCGAAAAGGAAGTGGGAAGATGATCTGGATGTCTTGGTTTGCTTTTCCTTCAGCCCAGTCCAACATGAACTTCAGCACAGACACTGTTTTTCCAATGCCAGCAACTCCCCTTGTCAGCACTGTTCTGATAGGCTTGTCTTGTCCAGGTAAGGGTTTGAAGATGTCATTGAGTTGGATTGATGTCTCTKKTTCTACTGGAAACCTGCATGCTGTCTCAATCTGTCTCACYTCATGTTCAKAATTGACCTCTCCACTTCCACCTTGTGTGATGTAGAGCTCTGTGTAGATGTTGTTAAGAGGTGTCGTTTTTCCTGCATCTTCAATACCCTCAAATAAAGAACATGTCCTATTCTTCAAGTAGGATTTCATTTTCTGCTGGACTTCTGTTGGGTACCTATAGGTGGAAAAGAAAGATACATGTTCCTTGGGAATTTAATTAAATTTGGGTTAAAAAAATTGAATATAAACCCTGACCTGGATGTGATCAATGATGAAACAGCACAGAGTTTGACATCCTAGAGTTTTCTAGACTAAGTGAAGATTAAAGCACAAAATGTGGTGCATTTACTGGGAGACAATGCACTCTGCATCTCCTGATAGTTCCACTAAACCTTGGGTCCAGTCTCACTATTATAGTCATCATATTATTTTTTTATCTACATTTCTAGTATAGTCAGACTGAATGATGTCCTGTAGACAAGGTATCTAAAACAAGCTAAATTATGCATCCTGAATGATGAATTGGAGGCTATTATCTGGAAATGCACAGAGTCAAGGTACAAGATGTCATCAGACACATGGCTGGTGAATATAATTAATAGAAAACAGGTAGGATGCAGTGAAAACTGCGATCACTCACACTTTGTCATCAGTAGGGCCTCTGGGTTGGTTATCCATTGACGTGTCATTCTTCTCAGAGATACTGCTGGGTAAAAATGAGCACAGAGATCAATAACATCAGTCTATCATAAGATGTTAAATAAAAGTAAAGAATGAATAATAAATCAAATATTCATCACTGAATCTTTTCCTGAAGTACTCCTCCTTCTGAGGGTCATTTTACACTCGTACCTCTGTCACCTGATCAACAMACTCAGATGGAATATGATTGGCTGCTGCAGGTCAAGTGGTTATCCAGATGTTAGCAGAGGGAAACAGATTTCCTTTGATGAKGTTTGTCAACCAGAGGTACGAGTGGTATGCGTGTAAAATGACCCTCAGTCTTTATCTAAACATGATGATGGATAAAAGGAAAAGCCATAACCAGGTTATTTCTCAGGTCACCTTTGTTCAGTGGAAAGTTCTCCCTCCCTGAAKAAAATAGGAAGTKCCATCGACTGGTCACTCTTCATGGAGAYACMRCTAGGTRCAGGTGAGACTGGTCGGTCTGTCTTGAACCTGTCAAAAGAGAATAATCAACTTTCACTCATAAAAAACATTGAAGCTTCGGAAAGTACTCAAACCCTTTTACATTTTTCACATTTTGTTGTGTTACAGCTTGAATTTACAATTGGTTAATTTGAGATTTTTGGGTCATTGGTCTACACGCGTTTCAATTTTTTTACAAATTAATAAAACATTTAAAGCTAAAATGTCTTAATTCAGGAGTAAAACATTTCTTTAAAAAGTTACATATGTTGCATGGACTCACTCTGTGTCCAATAAGTGTTTAACATGATGTTTGAATGACTACCTCATCTCTGTACCCCACACATACAATTATCTGTAAGGTCCCTCAGTCGAGAAGTGAATTTCAAACACAGATTCAACCACAAAGACCATTGGGGATTTTCCTTTTGGTAGATGGGAAAAAGAAAAAAAAAAGAAATTGAATGTCTCTTTGAGCATGGTGAAGTTATTAATTACACTTTGGATGGTGTATCAATACACCCAGTCACTASAAAGATACAGGAGTCTTTCGTAACTCAGTTGCCGGAGAGGAGGAAAACCATGGATTTCACCATGAGGCCAATGATGACTTTAAAACAGTCACAGAGTTTAATGGCTGTTATAAGAGAAAACTGAGGATCGATCAACAACATTGTAGTTACTCCACCCTACTAACCTAATTGACAGAGTGAAATGAAGGAAGCCTGTACAGAATAAAAATATTCCAAAACATGCATTCCGTTTGCAACAAGGCACTAAAGTAATGCTGCAAAAAATGTGGCAAGGCAAATAACTTTTTATCCTGAATACAAAGTGTTATGTTTGTAGCAAATCCAATACATCACATTACTGGGTACCACTCTCCATAATTTCAAGCATATTGCAGGCTGCATCATGTTATGGGTATGCTTGTAATGGTTAAGGACTAAGGACTAAGGAGTTTTTCAAAAATAAACGGAATGGAGCTAAGCACAGGCCAAATCCTAGAAGAAAACCTGGTTCAGTCTGCTCTCCACAAGACACTGGGAGGTTAATTCCCCTTTTAGCAGAACAATAACCTAAAAGAAAAGGCCAAATCGACACTGGAGTTGCCGAGTTAGAGTTTTGACTTAAATCTGCGTGAAAATCTATGGCATGACTTCAAAATGGTTGTCTAGCAATGATCAACAACCAATTTGACAGAGCTTGAATAATTTTGAAAATAATAAAAATAGGCAAATAGTGTACAATCCAGGTGTGCAAAGGTCTTAAGAGATTTATCCAGAAAAACTCACAGATGCAATCGCTGTCAAAGGTGATTAGACCATGTATTAACTCAGGGGTGTGAATACTTATGCAAAGCTCTCAACCTTCACCTCTCCCGAGTCCGTACGGGAGTTGCAGCAATGGAACAAGACTAACTACCAATTGGATATGATGAAATTGGGGAGAAAAAGGGGTAAAAAAAATGTAAACAATGGCTAGATATGATTAAATTAAGTAAAATGATTTATCAATCCTAGACTGTAGCTTTAAAGAAAAAGCATTCATTTGAAAGTCTCAACTTTGTTCATTGGAAATTTCTCCCTCCCTGAAGAAAACAGGATGTTCCATAGACTGGTCACTCTTCATGGGGATACCACTAGGTACAGGTGAGACTGGTCTGTCTGTCTTGAACCTGTTTAAGGCAGGATTAGAATTTCCAACATAGGCGAGTTTACACACATTTCTGATTTGTGTAACTGTGCTTTTTATGGTTGGTTACTTATTTGTCACCAGTCAATGCACATACAGCTCGGTATAGGTTAGTGATCTAGTAAATTTGTCTCCAACAAAATGTCTGTTTCACTTACCTATTGCACGAAATAAAGACAAAATCTAAATTGTATTTGTCACTTGCGCCGAATACAACAGGTGTAGACTTTACAGTGAAATGCTTAATTACGAGCCCTTTCCCAACAATGCAGAGTGCAAAAGAAAGAAAAAGATAAATAAACATTTGCAAAAATAAAATAAAAAATACATGACGGCAGGGGTAAAAGTGACCAGGCAATCAGGGTAGTTAATAAACACGGGTCAGTGTAAATAGTCCGGCTAGCCATTTGATTAACTGTTCAGCAGTCTATTGGCTTGGGGATTATGTGTATTTTTCTTTACTAAGGATCCCCAAGGCTACTCTTCTTGGGGTCCAGACACATTAAGGCACATCACACAATAAACAAACAAAAACATTTAATAAAACAGTACATCATATAAAATAATTTCACCACTACATATCTACAACACAAAATGTATAGTACCACCATACAACAATATTAAAATGTACATGTGTGTAGTGTGGTTGCATGCGTGCGAGTATGCGTGTGTGCCTCTTCACAGTCCACGTTGTTCCATCAGGTGTAGTTTTATCTGTTTATTAAATCTGATTTCACTGCTTGCATAAGTTACTTGATGTGGAATAGATTTCCATGTAGTCAAGGCTCTGTGTAGCACTGTGCGTTTCCGGGAGTCTGTTCTGGATTTGAGGACTGTGAAGAGACCCCTGGTGGCATGTCTTGTGGGGTATGCATGGGTTTCTGAGCTGTGTGCTAGTTGTTTGAACAGACAGCTCTGTGCTTTCAACATGTCAATGCCTCTTAACGAAGATGTAGTGATGCAGTCAATCTCTGCTCTAGTTTGAGAAAGGAGAGATTGACATGTATGTCATTGATGTTAGCTCTCTGTGTACATTTAAGGACCAACCGTACTGCTCTGTAGAAGCTGTTCAAGAGCCTTTTGGGCCAGACTTGGCACTCCGGTACCACTTCCTGTACGGTAGCAGAGAGAACAGTCCATGAATTGGGTGGCTGGACAATTTTTAGGGCCTTCCTCTGACACTGCCTGTTAGAGGTCCAGGATGGCAGGGAGCTCACCTCCTGTGATGTACTGGGCCGTACACAATACCCTCTGTAGCACCTTGAGGTTGGATGCCGAGCAGTTGCCATACCAAACATTGATGCAGCTAGTCAAGATGCTCTCAATGGTGCAGCTGTAGAACTCTGAGGAACCGAGGGCCCATACCAAATATTTTCTACCTCCTGAGGGGGAGGAGGCATTATCGTGCCCTTTTTACAACTGTGTCGGTGTGTCTGGACCATGATAGGTCCTTAGTGATGTGGCATGTGGAACATGAAGCTGCTGACCCTCTCCACTACAGCCCTGTGATGATGGTGTTGGAGTTGTGCACGGCCACACAGTCGTGGGTGAACAGGGAGAAGAGAAGGGGACTAAGCACGCACCCCTGAGGGGCCTCCATGTTGAGTGTCAGCGTAGCGGATGAGTTGTTGACTAGCCTCACCACCTTGGGGTGGCCCGTCAGGAAGTCCAGGATCCAGTTGCAGAGGGAGGTGTTCAGTCCCAGGGTCCTTAGCTTAGTGAYGAACTTGGAGGGGACTATGGTGTTGAACACTGAGCTGTAGTCAATGAACAGCATTCTCACATAGGTGTTCCTTTTGTCCAGGTGGGAAAGGGCAGTGTGGAGGGCAATAGAGATTGCGTCATCTGTGGATCTGTTGGAACGGTATAAGAATTTGAGTGGGTCCAGGATTCTGGRATGATGRTGTTGTGAGCCATGAMAAGCCTTTCAAAGCATTTCATGGCTACAGATGTGAGTGCTACGGGGTGGTAGTCATTTAGACAGGTTACCTTGGCGTTCTTTGGTTGGCACAGGGACTATGGTGGTCTRCTTGAAACATGCAGGAATTACAGACTGAGTCAGGGAGAGGTTGAAAAYGTCAGTGAAGACACTTTCCAGCTTGTCAGCGCATGCTCCAAGTACGCGTCCTGGTAATCCGTCTGGTGTGAATGTTAACCTGTTTAAAGGTCTTACTCACCTCGGCTACGGAGAGCGTGATCATAGTCGTCCGGAACAGTTGGTGCTCTCATGCATGGTTCAGTGTTGCTTGGCTCAAAGCGAGCATACAAGGCGTTTAGCTCGTCTGGTAGGCTCGCGTCACTGGGCAGCTCGCAGCTGGGTTCCCCTTTGTAATTCGTGATAGCTTGCAAGCCCTGCCACATCCGACGAGCGTCAGAGCCAGTGTAGTAGGATTCGATCTTAGTCCTGTATTGACGCTTTGCCTGTTTGATGGTTCATCGGAGGGCATAGCGGGATTTCTTATAAGCATCCAGATTAATGTCCCACTCCCTGAAAGCAGCAGCTCTAGACTTCAGCTCAGTGCGGATGTTGTCTGTAATCCATGGCTTCTAGTTGGGATATGTACGTATGGTCACTGTGGGGATGACGTCGTCAATGCACTTTTTAATGAAGCAGGTGACTGATGTGGTATACTCAATGCCATTGGATGAATGCTGGAACACATTCCAGTCTGTGCTAATTGAAACAGTCCTGTAGCTTAGCATCCGTTTTATCGGACCGCTTCCATATTGAGCGCATCTCTGGTACTTCCTGTTTGTATTCATCTCTGTGTGTGGAGTAAAGGTGATCTAAAGTTTTTTTCCCTCTAGTTGCACAGGTGACATGCTGGTAGAAAATAGGTCAAACTTATTGATGTTTTCCTGCATTAAAATCACTGGCCACTAGGAGCGCCACCTTTGGATGAGCATCTTCTTGTTTGCTTATGGCCTTATACAGCTGAACGTACCGGAAGCTGCTGTTTTGTCCTGCCGATGCACAGAAAACACAGCAAACTGTATATTATCCATGTCCTTGTTCAGCMATGATTCCGAGAAGCATAGTATAWTACAGTTCTTAATGTTCCGTTGATAGGATAGTCTCGAACGAGATGGCACRTTCGCCAATAGAATGGAGGGTCGAGGCGGTCTATCCACTCACCGATGTCGTCTCTTAAGGATGCCTGCACGGCGGCCCCTATAGCGCCGTCTTTTTCTCTTCCGAGTGTCAGGGATTAGGSTCCTGGGTGAGCAGTTTGTATACCTTTGTCCGAAGACTCATTGAGGTAGTCCTCATCCAAATCGAGGTTAGTGATTGCTGTTCTGATGTCCAGAAGCTCTTTTGGTCATAGGAAAGTATGGCGGAAACATTATGTAAAAATAAATTAAGATTAGTGCAAAAAACACAAAATAGCAGAATTGGTCATGAGCCCGTAAAACAGTGGCCATACATCCCAGCCCCATTTTTCGCAACCAATACTGCTTTGTACGAAAGATTTTAAAAAATCTCAGCCCATTCACACTTACCTATTTGATGAGCTTACCTTTTAAGTTCACTGCAAGTGTCCTGTTCAACAGGAAAACGTATTTTAGGGGACATCGCTTCCTCATTCCCTGATGAACTCATTCCAGAAGAACTGGCTTCCTCTTCAGTGTCTTCACAGTTACTAGGACTGCTTCCCTCTTCAATCTCCGCAGAGAGACTCATTTTGACACCTTGTACACACAAATAATATTATTTATATTTACTTTTTACAACACTGGCACTGCACAGAATTACAACTTTTTAGACAGTTGAAGCTGATCTACCCTGATAGGGGGTTGTGCAAAATAAAATAACGTCTTGGTGCTTTGTAGCCTTATTTACTTTATGCCTGTAATTCACTGCTGGTAGACASAAGTGCATAATTAAGTATGATTAGTAGTGCATAAGTGCAACCCAGGTTGCATCCTTGCTGTCGGAAGAAAAACCTCCAAAACTGAAACCAGGAAATGGAAACGAAAAGTCCCTATTTTAACATTGAGATCTCAGAGTTCTTTGCTAGCTAGCTATGCTGAATTTGAATGACTTATCCAGTTAGCATATCTCTTGCGTTCATAAAATCACTCTGGCCATCTGCTCCGATTTCAGAGCACTCTTGTCTGTGTGCCAGAGCACAGAATAACTAATTAATTTACGAGTGCGCAACACCCGCTGAATATGATCGGTGTCAGAAAACGTAGGCCAAAAAAGTAACAGTTAGTCACAAATGCTCTAACCTGCGAGGGCGAGTAAAATGGTCAGAGTGAGGTGTTCTAACATCTGTGTCTGGAAGTAGCTAGCTAGCAAGCTATCCAACTTTATCCAGTTAGCTTGGGTGCTTGGTTGGGACAAGCATGCATTGGCAGGCAAGCTGCAGAAGGACGAGCAGGCTACTTACTATTAACCATCATTAATCAGTGCAATTTTGATAGCCAACTTTCTGAAAAAGATTATGATTTATCTAATGTTCCTTCGTTAGATTTTAGCTCATCTTACTCTGGCTAGCATGAGTTGTTGATATTGTTGTTGTTGATGTGCATAACTGAGGGAGAGGGAGCCTACCTTTTAATGGTTGTTTGATCAATAGGACTGTAAAGTTCCCAAATGTAAGAGGACTTAGTCACCTCTTCACTGTTGACATTGAGACTGGTGTTTTGCGGGTACTATTTAATGAAGCTGCCAGTTGAGGACTTGTGAGGCATCTGTTTCTCAAACTAGACACTCTAATGTACTTGTCCTCTTGCTCAGTTGTGCACCGGGGCCTCCCACTCCTCTTTCTATTGTGGTTAGTGCCAGTTTGCGCTGTTCTGTGAAGTGAGTAGTACACAGTGCTGTTCTGACGTGTTTCCGAAGAAAGTTCTTTGTTTCTGGCCATTTTGAGCCTGTAATCAAACCAACAAATGCTGATGCTCCAGATACTCAACTAATATAAAGAAGGCCATTTTTATTGCTTCTTTAATTAATGAGAACAGTTTTCAGCTGTGATAACATAATTGTAAAATGGATTTTCTAATGATCAATTAGCCTTTTAAAATTATAAACTTGGATTAGCTAGCACACCGTGCCATTAGAACACAGGAGTGATGGTTGCTGATAATGGGCCTCTGTACGCCTGTGTACAGTCGTGGCCAAAAGTTTTGAGAATGACCCAAATTTTAATTTCCACAAAGTTTGCTGCTTCAGTGTCTTTAGATATTTTTGTCAGATGTTACTATGGAATACTGAAGTATAATTACAAGCATTTCATAAGTGTCAAAGGCTTTTATGGACAATGACATGAAGTTGATGCAAAGAGTCAATATTTGCAGTGTTGACCCTTCTTTTTCAAGACCTCTGCAATCCGCTCTGGCATGCTGTCAATTAATTTCTGGGCCACATCCTGACTGATGGCAGCCCATTCTTGCATAATCAATGCTTGGTTTGTCAGAATTTGTGGGTTTTTGTTTGTCCACCCGCTTCTTGAGGATTGACCACAAGTTCTCAATGGTCTGGGGAGGTCTGGGGAGTTTCCTGGCCATGGACCCAAAATATCGATGTTTTGTTCCCCGAGCCACTTAGTTATCACTTTTGCCTTATGGCAAGGTGCTCCATCATGCTGGAAAAGGCATTGTTCATCACCAAACTGTTCCTGGATGGTTGGGAGAAGTTGCTCTCGGAGGATGTGTTGGTACCATTCTTTATTCATGGATGTGTTCTTAGACAAAATTGTGAGTGAGCCCACTCCCTTGGCTGAGAAGCAACCCCACACATGAATGGTCTCAGGATGCTTTACTGTTGGCATGACACGGGACTGATGGTAGCACTCACCTTGTCTTCTCCGGACAAGCTTTTTTCTGGATGCCCCAAACAATCGGAAAGGGGATTCAGAGAAAATGACTTTACCCCAGTCCTCAGCAGTCCAATACCTTTCACAGAAAATCAGTCTGTCCCTGATGTTTTTCCTGGAGAGAAGTTGCTTCTTTGCTGCCCTTCTTGACACCAGGCCATCCTCCAAAAGTCTTCGCCTCACTGTGCGTGCAGATGCACTCACCCCTGCCTGCTGCCATTCCTGAGCAAGCTCTGTACTGGTGGTGCCCCGATCCCGCAGCTGAATAAACTTTAGGAGACGGTCCTGGTGCTTGCTGGACTTTCTTGGGCGCCCTGAAGCCTTCGTCACAACAATTGAACTGCTCTCCTTGAAGTTCTTGATGATCCGATAAATGGTTGATTTAGGTGCACTCTTACTGTCAGCAATATCCTTGCCTGTGAATCCCTTTTTGTGCAATGCAATGATGACGGCACGTGTTTCCTTGCAGGTAACCATGGTTGACAGAGGAAGAACAATGATTCCAAGACAGCCAGGGAAAACCAGTATATGGAGCTCAGGTGAATTTTGCAGTATATTAACAATATCAGTGAATGATACAAAGATCCACCTTGAATTGATGGGCAGACCTACAGTAGCTACAGGACAGAATCTTAAACTTAAAGCTACAGTCTTTGATCTGGGAATAATAGCCATTTCAATGATTGAACCATCGATTCTATTCTTAGATAAAATAAGGTAATAAGGTAATTCTTTGTCATGCCTTAGGCAGCCAGGGAAGACCTGTCTGTGATGGACCTGAGGTACATTTTTGCAGATAAAACACTTTGTTCTCTCTGTGCAGAAAACACTGGACAAGCCAGAGGATATTTTAAGGCAGTCTGAAAAACCTCCAAAGTTGATTTCCAAACTGTATCAAGGGTTGATAGAGGCGTTTCCCAATGACACAAAACATGTAAAACAAACATGTGAGGAAGATCTGGTAGAAGCCAATGATGATGAATGGATACAGATATGTTAGAATGCCAAGTCATCTTCATAGAATCTCAGACATAAATTAGTGCAGTTAGTGCACTTCGGGCTAGGGGGCAGTATTCGGAAGTTCGGACAGTCTGACGTGCCCAAAGTAAACTGCCTGTTACTCAGGCCCAGAAGCTAGGATATACATATTGGTTGTATTTGATAGAAAACACTTTGAAGTTTCTAAAACTGTTAAAATAATGTCTGTGAGTATAACAGAACTGATATGGCAGGCAAAAACCCAAGGAAAATCCGATCAGCCAGATAAGACCGTCCATAGAACGTACTATATACCAGTGAAACTGAGTTACATGCACTCAGAAATCGTCTGCTGGAGGTGTAAAACACAAAAGGGGACATATTTACATATGTTATGGTCTTATGAAGGCTGGCCTAATTCTGGCAAAAGAGTATGGTTTTTTTGTTATCTCAGTATGTCTACAGATTTTCCCTTCTCCCTGTTTTTGTTTGCTTGGAAATGTTGACACTGTAGACTTCTTTGAAGAAATTGTGTAACCAAGCATTTATAGCGGCTAAGAAATGCATTGCCATTTATTGGAAGGTTGGTTATTCTCCCAAAATGTCAAGTTATGTATCACGAGATTTGATTTATTACAAGATTAAGGGTATACTGGGCAACTTTCACCCACACTTAATATGTTGTGAAATCTGTTATTAATGTATTTCAATGTCTTTAAAATGTATAACTGCCTTAAATTGGCTGGACCCCAGGAAGAGTAGCTGCTGCCTTGGCAGCAGCTAATGGGGATCCATAATAAATACACATACAAATAAGGTCTGGATGCCTTATATGGAATACAGTACGACTAAAGGAGTCTGTATTGAAAACATGACCACATCAGGGGAGATACCTATTCAGGCAATCCCTAGCTGCTGGGCTGCTTAGTCCTGGCCCTGGGGCTTCTGCCGTCCTGTGGGTTCTCACTCTGGCCTAACACACGCCCAAAACCAATATTGAATGTTTCACTAAGATCCTAAAGCTGAGTGGGGTGTGTTGGGACGCTGCAGGGTGGTGGACCCCTAGGGACAGGATGGGACAACCCAGTTATATTGTCTGCAAGCAAAAAGAGCTCTACAGTACTATTAGGCCTATGAGATTAATTATATGGAGGATTTTCTGTTTCTGTGTGTTAATGTATATTTGAGGTGTATATGTTTATTTATTTATTTCAAACCTTATTAGGGAATAAAACATTTTAAGGTGGGAACTGGGAAGGAAAATGTGTTGGGAGAGAGACTGGTGAGGGTCGGGCGTGCAGGCGGCTCAGGCTGGCTGGTCTGGCTGAAATTTGACATAGAGGATGTCTTAATAAAGACAATCAAAAGTCTTTGTATTTATTCAAGAGTTGTTAATTTGTTATGCTATTGGTTAAAGGTGCAACACAATATGTATTATTGAATAACCTTTGATCTAGTTCAGTCTTATTAATCCCTTATTTAATAATGATCTCTTACCTACCTTGATGACTGTGGGCATTTTTGTTTACTTTTGTTCTAAATAGAGACGCCATATTGTATGGTGTAAAAATGCAGGAAATTAGCTTTAGATGCCCCACCAAAATATGGGGGAGGACCCCCAGATCCTTCTAAAAACCAAAGTGGCATCCCTGCCTACTTAGTTAGTAGGCTTGTTGTTGTGTGTTCTATGTGATATAAATATTCCTCTCAAGGGGCATTTAAGTTGCGAGTGATAGGGAGAGAAACACGTAGACTATTCTGACAAGCACTCAATGCACAACAATTATTAATGCAATGGGGGGAAAACAATTTTGAAAGTAGTTTTGGGAAAGCTATTTTGAAACCAGTTTTGGCCTTTGTTCAAAAAGCGTGGCGTCCCAGTTTACCATTGCTAACATTTTATTTCTGTACTCTTTCAATTGCGCGAGTGGCATCGTTTTACAAACTCGGTTACAACTGGAGTTTCAAGCATGGTTAGGAGGGGTTGCGCAACGAAAGAGCGGTTAATTTGGCTCCCCGATTTGCATACTTTTAGTATTGCTTTTTGAGCTCCAGACATCAATTATCTGCTCCATGCTCTTTTTTTCTGTGCTTAAGGTCTGTGAGCCAGATCATTTCCCAATGACACATGTTTTGTGTCATTGGGAAAAGCCTCTATCAACCCTTGATACAGTTTGGAAATCAACTTGAGGTTTTTCAGACTGCCTTAAAATATCCTCTGGCTTGTCCAGTGTTTTCTGCACAGAGAGAACAAAATGTTTTATCTGCAAAAATGTACCTCAGGTCCGTCACAGACAGGTCTTCCCTGGCCGCCTAAGGCATGACAGAGAATTACCTTGGTGTACATTTTATACATTATTTTATCTAAGAATAGAATCAATGGTTCAATCATTGAAATGGCCTTTATTCCCAGATCAAAGACTGTAGCTTTAAGTTTAAGATTCTGTCCTGTAGCTACTGTAGGTCTGCCCATCAATATTTGTTGTTGTTGTAGTTGCAGGCCATCTAATAATTTGGTCAGGTAAAAATTCACATTTCACGACCTGACATAATGGTAGGTAACGTTTTAGGCTATACATTTGGAGTGACATTATTTTAATGGTTTTTCAATTTCTAAACCTTACTGAATGATGAGCCGTTTGGGAGCCAAATTAACGGCTCTTTTAGTTGAATGGAGCCAAATGATCTGGCTCACAGAAAATACTCGCAATGCATCTTAAAATGGCAATGACATACTTTTTAATATATACCCCCAAAAATCAAACATTTATAAAATAATAATTAATAATAATAACCACAATCAGGATGTTGTGTCCAATGGGGTAAAAGCAGATGGACAAACTCCGCTTCAGCATATGCATATTTCATAGCAACTATGCTGCATCCGTTGGGCTATGGGTAATAATGCGTGATAATAGGTCCAATATGTACACATTGTTTTAACATAATTTCCCCCAATATGTTTTGGGGCTAATTTCTGGAGGTGGAAATGATATTTTAGATGGTTTCAGCATCATTTTATTTTCATTAATTTTGCAGTAGAATGTCCTTTTAAAAAGTCACTAGAACTGAGCTTCTCAGTCCTATATACACATTATTCTGGGTAGGAACACGGACCCCCTAAACAAGGGGACTGGAATTGGCCAAAATCGCAATTTAATACATGTACAAAAGTATCATCTTTTCCTAAAACATGATGGTCATGACTTCCTTACATGAAAGGAGAGGTTAAGTTGGCCAAGATAAACGATCTGAGATCAATATAAGTTTCAAATGTTCTTTGTTGTCGTTTGTTTTAAATACTGCATATAGTGTTGTATATTCACGTTTGTTTTAAATACTGCGTATAGTGTTGTGTATTCACGCGTGTAAATTCTGGAGGGAACAAAGAACGGATGGATTGACCGCAATGAAAAACTGCCCTAATATCGATGTTTTACATACAACCGTTTTTTAAAGGACCAAAGAGTAATATTGCGATACTGTACTTTATAGCATTTTAACTTCAGGTATATCTGTATACACATGGATTCCCAGTAGGATAGACTATTTTGTTATTGGTGCATTTTATTTTACGCCATTCGGAAAAGTTGCCTACCTGTGTTTTGTCTCCTGCGAATGTAATCCAGAGCCTGTTATAGAAGGAGGTGCTGTTTCTTTGTTGTGCACACTTCCACATGGTTGTCCGCAATTGACTCCCTTCTCTGTGTTTAACGTTTTCGATGTGCTCTTTC
Organism: Salvelinus sp. IW2-2015; assembly: GCF_002910315.2. Lineage (NCBI taxonomy): Eukaryota > Metazoa > Chordata > Actinopteri > Salmoniformes > Salmonidae > Salvelinus > Salvelinus sp. IW2-2015. Next base: position 19,997 of record NW_019943851.1, read on the forward strand.
CCGCCAAAAAAAAACACGTGATCAGGTTCAACAACAATCTTTCAACATCCACCTGTGTTCAGTAGGGTTACAAAGGTGTAACTACTAGCCGCCCCCCCCCCCCCCCTCCCTCCCTCCCTGGCTGCCACTGCTCTTGCTCAACAACACAATTCCTGGGTCATCACAACTTTTTGAGGTATTTCAACAAAACTATTTTGTGGTAAATTGATCAAATTCTTTGACATTTGGAAAGTTAGTTCGATAATTGTTTTTAAAATATACAAGTAKGAAAGCCTTAAGAAAAATAATCCACTTGTTTAGAGAGAAAAATGTAGATCATTTTTGAGTAAAGTAGTAATATGTTGAATGAGTGTGTTGGTAACTAGGGGGTAACTGGCCCCTAAGGGTTAGTTACCCCTTTATGGTTATGAATGTGTTTATACCTGTCATTTAGACAATGCTTAGCCCAGTTAGCGCTAGTTTATGCGAACGTTCTTGCTAGCAACTTCACTAGCAGTAAATGTTAGCCAGCTAGCTAGTTTAAGCTGCTAGGAGTGSTAGCTAGCAACCTTACTACCAGATCGTCTGAGGTAAAATACATTAAAAAGATAACATACTTAATTGCAGTTGTAAATGTTTCCACTAGTGACTGATAGCTTTACCGTTAATATTACTTTATAGCCTTTTAGCTATTTTACACAGCATTTTATGTCATATTGCTGGATAGCTAGCTACGTTTTTAAGAGAGAGCTTTTCAATTGGCATCTCTCCCCCTGTTTTCAGTCAAAAGTGGGGACTGGATTAGGTGTGAGCAGTGCAGGAGGTGGGTTCATGAGTTGTGCTTCAATTTKACTGTGGATCGCTTTATTTGTGACCTATGTACAAATTAGAATCGTGCAATAGCAGAGCATAAGAGAGTTGCCAGATCAATATTCCACTGAGTTAATTTGTTAAGTTATTGTTATTAAATGCTATATTCCAATGTTATTTCATGTTATTAGTTATATTCCATTCCAATATTATATTCCATATACATTTTTGTAATGAATTATAAACAACTATTGAAAACCCTTAGCTCCTGAATGTCATTGTAAAGATTGCTGGGATTTAAARTCTTCCATTATTCAAATCATATTTAGTGCATTTGTACATAATGAATTGTATGGAAAAGGATCAACAAAGAAAGAGTTAAAGTTAAAAAGAGGGACTTTACATCAAATCTCCACTTAGTGTGGATATTAATGGTGACATGTGCAACACCACTCCCACTCCCCCTCCACCCCATATTTTAATTAAATAATAAAAAATTATATAACAAAAAATGTAAACTGTAGCCATTTATTTCCCTTTATAGTTTATTTGCATTACCTTGATTTACATACCATTTTTTCTCTCCAAACGTTGCTTTCTTGTGTCAGCAATTAGACGTTGTTCTTAAGGGTGGCTAGTTACCACCTAGTACCCTAATCATTTTCATACCGTCCAAGAAGGGCGGGGGGCAGGTGCAGATGCTTCCCAAACTGTTTTCGTAGACCACAGGAGGTTGGTGGCACCTTAATTGGGGAGGACGGGCTCATGGTAATGGCTGGAGAGGAATCAGTGGAATGGTATAAAATACATCAAACACATGGTTTCCATGTGCTTGATGACATTCCATTCGCTTGTTCCAGACATTATTATGAGCCGTCCTCCCCCTCAGCAGCCTCGCCTGTCGTAGCCTACTGCTATAGGCTACACACTCACAATCAATTTGTGCAATACACTGCAAAAAGTATTGCATCAGATGTCGTGCATTTTTGTGCAACTTAATTTGTGGAAAAGACATACATCTTTGTGCTACTTCATTCGTAGGAAAATAGACGTTTTTGTGGGGTAAATTTCGGAACAATCTTTTGAAAGTTATTGGAGTGCATGATGGGCAATGGTGTTCTACACTGCTTTTTTGTGTCCAACATTTATTTCTAACGAAAAAAAACAATATTGTTAATCAACCAGGTTGTCATCAAAAATATTGTAATGTAATAGTAGCCTTACGTTTTTAAATTAATACCAATACTGTTTTCTATGCTTGATTTCGCTTTATATTTTGGGATACTGGTGCACTTGTAGTCAGACAACATTTGTTTCATGATCAAACTCACTCTGGGTGACGGTGCCCATAGTAACATGTCTAGGATCAGCTTTCTCTCTCCAAACAGTACCAGAAAATAACAAAAAGCGGACCCCTTGATCAGTACTGTCTGTACAGTATCACAGGTTATTGTGAAATAGACATAGATTGCTCAATTGAAAGGCCCTTTTTTCATGTAGGCAACAGTACACAGTTTTCTTCATAAAGCATTTCATAGGCTACAAGGCTACACTTTTTTTGTGTAGCCTACATTACATAATTTTCTTGATAATGCATTTATTACAGGGCTCCACCTTTTCGTGTACATAACAAAAATGTTTTCATAATGCATTTTGTACAAGGTATTGCCAGATTGGAGAAAAGGGCCAAATTTGTTTTTAAATATTGTGGTATCGATGGAGGTTTGTATTTGATTGGGGAATGGGGATACATTTCATTCTGGGAAATTCATCAATAAATATGGGGAAACAGGAGACCGGCAAAAAAAATCTGCTTGGTTTAAATGCTCCTAGCATATTTGCAACTATAACGAGTCTGTCTGGACTATGATCAATTATTTTAAATTCAGAAAGAAGTTTGCGCAAAAATATTTGACACTTCTCTGTTTTCTCAGAGGGGCAAGTTTAAATTTGTTCGACGTGTCATAGATCCATCCCTATGATGACACACCAATTTGTTTGATGGATCCCGGGGAAAGAGCAGGAATAGGCTTTTGTAGGCTAACATCCAAGCTATGTCTTCCATGGTGCGAATAAACGCTTAGAGGTAAGGATACAGCAGTGGTGTATGTCTACGGCAATACAGATATACTTATTCTTGATATCTATATAGCGCATTGATGTGAATCACACTGCTGCTCTCTGATTTAGCTATTTGCGCTTTTACGGATTGTGGTTGTTGTGGATGGCTGTTCACAAAATCTAAATGTGTATTTGAACTCAATAATGGTTGAATTCAAGAAGTTTAATCTGCCTACCAATCTTGTTTTTGAAACCAGTGGACAGCCAGTGAAAATGCGCTCTGCAACAGTTGCATAGTGCGGTCCCAGCCTATGGAATAAAAGTGGGTTTTATTGGTCATCTAATTAATGCAATCATTAAAAATCCATAGGCCTAAGGACACATGCTCAAACTCGTACACTGTTGATAGACTTAAAAAGGCTATGTAGTTGCTACTGTCACGCCTGCTCCTGCTCCCCCTCCTGGCGCTCAAAGGCGCCGGCTCCCTAGCATTGCGCACTCCTGCACCATCAGTAGCACACCTGCCTTCCCCCAGTCACGCGCACAGCGATTATCGGACTCACCTGGACTCAATCACCTCTGTCATTACTTCTCTATATCTGTCTGTTTTCCCGCTCTGTTCCCTGCTTCAGCAATAATGTTCACATGTCTTGTATACCCGTGTGCTGACGCTGTTCCTGTCACCTGTCTGTTCTTCATTAAATGTTCAACTCTCCATACCTGCTTCTCATCTCCAGCAGCAGTCCCTACAGCTACATCCATTTTTGCACTTATAAACATATATATTATATTATATATACAGTACCAGTCAAAAGTTTGGGCACACCTACTCATTCAAGGGTGTTTCTTATTTTTTTTTTTACTATTTTCTACATTGTAGAGTAAATAACCACCCTTTGCCTTGATGACAGCTTTGCAAACTCTTGGCATTCTCTCAACCAGCTTCATGAGGTAGTCACCTGGAATGCATATCAATTAATAGGTGTGCCTGTTAAAAGTTAATTTGTGGAAATTCTTTCCTTCTTAATGTTTTGAGCCAATCAGTTATGTTTTGACAAGGTAGGATGGTAAACAGAAGTTTGTAAAATACCAAGTGCATATTATGCAAGAACAGCTCAAATTAAGCAAAGAGAAACGACAGTCCATCATTACTTTAAAACATGAAGTCAGTCAATCTGGAAAGTTTCTTCAGTGCAGTCGCAAAAACCATCAGCATCTAGATGAACCTGGCTCTCATGAGGATTGCCACAGGAAAGGAAGACCCAGAGTTACTCTGCTGCAGAGGATAATTTCACAGTTACCAGCCTTAGAAATTGCAGCCCAAATAAAATGCTTCACAGAGTTCAAGTTAACATACACATCTCAACATCAACTGTTCAGAGGAACTGCGTGAATTAGACCTTCATGGTTGAATTGCTGCAAAGAAACCTCTACTAAAGGATTACCAATAATAAGAAGAGACTTGCTTGGGCCAGAAACACAGCAATTGACATTTAGCCCGGTGGAAATCTGTCCTTTGGTGGAAATCGTCCTTGGTCTGTGAATCCAATTTGAGATTTTTGGTTCCAACCGCCGTGCCTTTGTGAGACGCAGAGTAGGTGAACGGTGATCTCCGCATGTTTGTTCCCAATGTGAAGCATGGAGGAGGAGGTGTGATGGTTTGGGGTGCTTTGCTGGGACACTGTCAGTGATTATGATGAATTCACAGGCACACTTAACCAGCTGGCTACCAATAGCCATTCTGCAGTGAAACGCCATCCCATCTGGTTTGCGCTTAGTGGGACTGTCATTTGTTTTTCAACAGACAATGACCCTACACACCAGGCTGGGTAAGGGCTATTTGACCAAAGGAGATGATGTAGTGCTGCATCAATGACCTGGCCTCCACAATCACCCGATCCAACCCAATTGATAGGTGTTGGGATGAGTTGGACCACAGAGTGAAGAAAAGCAGCCAACAAGTGCCCTGATATGTGGGAATCCTTCAGACTGTTGGAAAAAGCATTCCAGGTGAAGCTGGTTGAGAGAATGCCAAGAGTGTGCAAAGACAGGTGAAACAGATCGAGGGTGTGACAGATATGGCT
>NW_019943851.1:24955-57509 GCF_002910315.2 Salvelinus sp. IW2-2015
TGGGGTGAGCCCCGATACCTTGTTACAAAATGCATTATGAAAAACATTTTTGTTATGTACACGAAAAGGTGGAGCCTTGTAATAAATGCATTATCAAGAAAATTATGTAATGTAGGCTACACAAAAAGTGTAGCCTTGTAGCCTTTAGCTTTATGAAGAAAACTGTGTACTGTTGCCTACATGGAAAAAAAGGCCTTTCAATTGAGCAATCTATGTCTATTTCACAATAACCTGTTGATATTCTACACAGTACTGATCAAGGGGTCCGCTTTTGTATTTTTCTGGTACTGTTTGGAGAGAGAAAGCTGATCCTAGACATGTTACTATGGGCACCGTCACCAGAGTGAGTTTGGTCATGAAACAATGTTTCTGACTCATACAGTATCCCAAATATATTAAGCGAAATCAAGCATAGAAAACAGTTTGTGTATTAATTTAAAAACGTTTAAGGCTATCTATTACATCATTACAATATTTTTGTGACAACCTTGGTTGATTAACAAGTGATTGCATTTATTTTTCGTTAGAAATGCAGATGTTTGGACACAACAAAACGCATGTAGAACACCATTGCACCCATGCACTGCCAATAAACTTGCATTTTGTACAAGGTATTGCCAGATTGGAGAAAAGGGCCAAATTTGTTTTTAAAAATTGTGGTATCGATGGAGGTATGGATTTGATTGGGGAATGGGGATACATTTCATTCTGGGAAATTCATCAATAAATATGGGGAAACAGGAGACCGGCAAAAAAAATCTGCTTGGTTTAAATGCTCCTAGCGTATTTGCAACTATAACGAGTCTGTCTGGACTATGATCAATTAAGCCATATCTGTCACACCCTGATCTGTTTCACCTGTCTTTGCACACTCTTGGCATTCTCTCAACCWGCTTCACCTGGAATGCTTTTCCAACAGTCTTGAAGGAGTTCCCACATATCATGGGCACTTGTTGGCTGCTTTTCCTTCACTCTGTGGTCCAACTCATCCCAAACCATATCAATTGGGTTGAGATCGGGTGATTGTGGAGGCCAGGTCATCTGATGCAGCACTACATCACTCTCCTTCTTGGTCAAATAGCCCTTACACAGCCTGGTGTGTAGGGTCATTGTCCTGTTGAAAAAYAAATGACAGTCCCACTAAGCGCAAACCAGATGGGATGGCGTTTCACTGCAGAATGCTATGGTAGCCATGCTGGTTAAGTGTGCCTTGAATTCTAAATAAATCACTGACAGTGTCACCAGCAAAGCACCCCCAAACCATCACACCTCCTCCTCCATGCTTCACATTGGGAACAACACATGCGGAGATCATCCGTTCACCTACTCTGCGTCTCACAAAGGCACGGCGGTTGGAACCAAAAATCTCAAATTTGGATTCATCAGACCAAAGGACAGATTTCCACCAAAGGACAGATTTCCACCGGTCTAATGTCAATTGCTCGTGTTTCTTGGCCCAAGCAAGTCTCTTCTTATTATTGGTATCCTTTAGTAGAGGTTTCTTTGCAGCAATTCAACCATGAAGGTCTAATTCACGCAGTCTCCTCTGAACAGTTGATGTTGAGATGTGTATGTTACTTGAACTCTGTGAAGCATTTATTTGGGCTGCAATTTCTAAGGCTGGTAACTGTGAAATTATCCTCTGCAGCAGAGGTAACTCTGGGTCTTCCTTTCCTGTGGCAATCCTCATGAGAGCCAGGTTCATCATAATGCTTGATGGTTTTTGCGACTGCACTTGAAGAAACTTTCCAGATTGACTGACTTTCATGTTTTAAAGTAATGATGGACTGTCGTTTCTCTTTGCTTATTTGAGCTGTTCTTGGCATAATATGCACTTGGTATTTTACCAAATCTTCTGTATACCATCCCTACCTTGTCAAAACATAACTGATTGGCTCAAACACCTTAGAAGGGAACGAAATTCACAAATTAACTTTTAACAAGGCACACCTATTAATTGATAGCATTCCAGGTGACTACCTCATGAAGCTGGTTGAGAGAATGCCAAGAGTTGCAAAGCTGTCATCAAGGCAAAGGGTGGTTATTACTCTACAATGTAGAAAATAGTAAAAAAAAAAATAAGAAAACCCTTGAATGAGTAGGTGTGCCCAAACTTTTGACTGGTACTGTATATATATATATATATATATATGTTTATAAGTGCAAAAATGGATGTAGCTGTAGGGACTGCGCTGGAGATGAGAAGCAGGTTGGAGAGTTGAACATTTAATGAAGAAACGACAGGTGACAGGAACAGCGTCAGCACACGGGTATACAAAGACTGTGAACATTATTGCTGAAGCAGGGAACAGAGCGGAAAAACAGACGGATATAGGGAAGTAATGACAGAGGTGATTGAGTCCAGGTGGAGTCCGATAATCGCTGATGCGTTTCGTGACTGGGGGAAGGCAGGTGTGGCGTACTGATGGTGCAGGAGTGCGCTGCTAGGGAGCCTGGCCCTTTGAGCGCCAGGGAGGGGGAGCAGGAGCAGGCGTGACAGTAGCAACTACATACTGCCTTTTTAAGTCTATCAACAGTGTACGAGTTTGAGCATGTGTCCATTAGGCCTATGGATTTTTTAAAATTTCATTAATTAGATGACCAATAAAACCCACTTTTATTCCATAGGCTGGGACCCGCACTATGCAACTGTTGCAAGAGCGCATTTTTCACTGGCTGTCCACTGTTTTAAAACAATGATTGGTAGGCAGATTAAACTTTTGAATTCAACCATTATTGAGTTCAAATACATTTAGATTTTGTGACACGCCATCCACAACAACCACAATCCGTAAAGCGCAAATAGCTAAATCAAGAGCAGCAGTGTGATTCACATCAATGCGCTATATAGATATCAAAATAAGTAATATCGTATTGCCGTGACTACACCACTGCTGTTATCCTTACCTCTAAGCGTTTATTCGCACCATTGGAAGACATAGCTTGGATTGTAGCCTACAAAAGCCTATTCCTGCTCTTTCCCGGGATCCATCAAACAAATTGGTGTGTCATCATAGGGATGGATCTATGACACGTCGAACAAATTAAACTTGCCCTCTTGAGAAAACAGAGAAGTGTCAAATATTTTTTCGCAAACATCTTTCTGAATTTAAAAGTAATCCTCAAAGTAATCATATAGTTTTTCAAAAGTATCTGTAACTGATTACAATATTTTTTGCCGGTAACGTAACGGATTACAGTTACAGGTTTTTTGTTATCCGTTACTCCCCAACCCTATTTATAATTGTCATCAGTCTAATTCACATAACAGCTAGGAATAGGTTAGTGATACAGTAAATGTATCCAACAAAATGTCTGATTCACTTGATCTATTGCATGAAAAGACAAACAACAACAATACTGGTTTGTTCGATAGTTGTTCAAACTCTCAGCTCCTTCACACCCATTTGATGATCTTATCTTAAGTTCACGTCAGTGTCTGTTCTGTAGGACAACTCCTTTTAAAAAGCAAAGCTCCTTCACTCAGTGACAAACTCATTCCAGAAGCAGTAGCCTTTTCGTCTTCTTTTCACAGATACTAGAGGAGGGCCTTCCCCACTCTTTTTTCTCCCCAGAAAGACTCATTCTAGAGGGTTCTTTCCCCCTCTTTCTCCCAGAGAAACTCATTCTAGAGGGTTTTTCCCCTCTTTCTCCGAGAATCTCTCTGAGGTTTTTCCCTCTTTCTCCAGAAAACTCATTCTAGAGGTTTTCCCCTCTTTCTCCCAGAGAAACTCATTCTAGAGTGTTTTTCCCCTCTTTCTCCCAGAGAAACTCATTCTAGAGGGTTCTTTCCCCTCTTTCTCCCCAGAGAAACTCATTCTAGAGGGTTCTTCTCCCCTCTTTCTCCAAAGAAACTCATTCAGAGGTTTTCCCCCTCCCCCAAAGAACTCATTCTAGAGTTCTTTCCCCCTCTTTCTCCCAGAGAAAACCTCATTCTAGAGGTTCTTTCCCTCTTTCTCCCCAATAGAAACTCATTCTAGAGGGTTCTTTCTCCCTCTTTCTCCCCAGAGAGACTCATTTCTAGAGGGTTCTTTCCCCCTCTTTCTCTCCGCCAGAGAAGACTCAATTCTAGAGGGTTCTTTCCCCTCTTTCTCCCAGAGAGACTCATTCTAGAGGTTTCTTTCCCCTCTTTCTCCCCGAGAACTAATTCTAAGAGGGTTCTTTCCCCCTCGTTTCTCCCCAGAGAGACTCATTCTAGAAGGGGTTCTTTTCCCCCCTTTTCTCCCCAGAAGACTCCTTCTAGAGGGTTCTTTCCCCTCTTTCTCCCCAGAGACAACTCATTCTAGAGGTTCTTTCCCCTCTTTCGCCCCAGAGAGACTCCTTCTAGAGGGTTCTTCCTCCTCTTTTCCCCAGAGAAACTCATTCCTAGAGGGTTCTTTCCCCTCTTTCTCGCCAGAGAAACTCATTCGTAGAGGGTTCTCTTCCCCCTCTTTCTCACCCAGAGAAACTCATTCTAGAGGGTTCTTCCCCTCTTTCTCCCCAGAGAGACTCATTCTAAGGGTTTCTTTCCCTCTTTCTCCCCAGAGAAACTCATTCTATGAGGGTTCTTTTCCCCCTCTTTCTCCCCAGAGAAACTCTTCTAGAGGGTTCTTTTGCCCTCGTTTCTCCCCAGAGAAACTCATTTCTGAGAAGGTTCTTTCCCCTCTTTCTCCACCAGCAGAGCACTCATTCTAGAGGGTTCTTTCCCCCTCTTTCTCCCCAGAGAAACTCATTCTAGAGGGTTCTTTCCCCCTCTTTCTCCCCAGAGAGACTCATTTTAAACCCTTGTAGAGCCTGTTATATAGGGAGGAGGAGTTTCTTTGTTGTGCACACTTCCACCTGGTCCCCAATTGACTCCCTTTTCAAATTGTTCATGTTTTATTTTTTTTTGGTGGTCTTTACTGTGAAACCCCTAAGATCAGGTCCAACAAGAATGTTTCAACGTCCAACTTCTCACAGTTACTGTTACAGGGACAGGTGCTTCCCAAACTCTTCTCGTAGCCCTACTGCAACACCCATGACGTGTTTATTCGAAACATCTGCCAGCACAAAAGTAAAGTCACTRCCAGCCATCTGGATTAAAACTGCTTTCAGAGTGCATAACCGCCTCACAAAAAATTCAGAAGTAAGAAATTGTTACAAGAATTTTGTTCTCAGTTGTTCATAATACCCAATTGAATTAATTACTCAGCCTGAAACCCAGAATTTGTAATAAACTGGTTGAAATGAATCAGGCGGAGGCCCAGCTACAATTGTCAGGAATGTTTATTTAGAGAGCTCTGCTTATCATTTCTGGTACATTGGTCTATATACCTCACATTTCGTCATAAACGTCCCTCCTCCTCTCAGATACAATGGCAACATAGTTCACAAGTCTTCTCCTATGCATATATTGCTTATCACATCCTGCAACATGTTACACAAGCCCAACATGTTACGCAAGCCCAAGGTTTCTCCCCTCCCTGGGTGGGGAGACTTCCTTCCCTGTTATCAGTTTCACAGTGGTCACAAGTTGTCTGCCACAGTTCCTTGCCTACTAACAGTCCCTCTTTCTTATGGACAAACATTCTTCATCATTCTTCAGCTGTGCAGTAGCAGAGAGAGCAGTCTATGACTAGGTTGGCTGGAGTCTTTAACCATTTTTAGGGCCTTCCTTTGACACCGCCTGGTATAGAGGTCCTGGATGGCAGGAAGCTTGGCCCTAGTGATATACTGGGCCGTACGCACTAACCTCTGTAGCGCATTGCAGTCGGAGGCCAAGCAGGTGCCATACCAGGCAGTGATGCAACCAGTCAGGATGCTCTCAATTGAGCAGCTGTAGAACTTTTTGAGGATTTGAGGACCCATGCCAAATCTTTTCAGTCTCCTGAGGGGGAATAGGCTTTGTCGTGCCCTCTTCACGACTGTCTTGGTGTGTTTGGACCATGATAGTTTGTTGGTGATGTGGAATGGGGGCGTGCTCGGTCCTCCTTTTCCTGTAGTCCACAATCATCTCCTTTGTCTTGATCACGTTGAGGGAGTTGTTGTTAACCTGGCACCACATGTCCAGGTCTCTGACCTCCTCCCTATAGGCTGTCTCATYGTTGTCGGTGATCAGGCCTACCACTGTTGTGTCATCGGCAAACTTAATGATGGTGTTGGAGTCGTGCCTGGCCATGCAGTCATGAGTAAACAGGGAGTACAGGAGGGTGCTGAGAACGCACCCCTGAGGGGCCCCCTTGTTGAGGATCAGCGTGGCGGATGTGTTGTTACCTACCCTTACCACCTGGGGGCGGCCCGTCAAGAAGTCCAGGATCCAGTTGCAGAGGGAGGTGTTTTGTCCAAGTCCTTTGCTTAGTGATGAGCCTTGAGGCATGTGGTGTTGAACGCTGAGCTGTAGTCAATGAATAGCATTCTCACATAGGTGTTCTTTTGTTCAGTGTGGAAAGGGCAGTGTGGAGTGCATAGAGATGTTCATCTGTGATCTTTGGGCAGTATGCAAAATTGGAGTGGGTCTAGGGTTTCTGATAATGGTATTGATGTGAGCATGACCAGCCTTTCAAGCACTTCATGGCTACAAACGTGAGTGCTACGGTCAGGGACTGTGGTGGTCTACTTGAAACATGTTGTTATTACAGACTCGGACAGGGAGAGTGGCAAGTGGCAAGTGAAGACACTTGCCAGTTGGTCAGCGCATGCTCAGAGTACACGTCCTGGTAATCCGTCTGGCCCTGCGGCCTTATGAATGTTGACCTGTTTAGAAGTCTTCATCTCACATCGGCTACAGAGAGATGGTGTGATGGTAACTACCATTGGTGCTGGCTTCTGGGTTAAGCGAGCAGTGTGTCAGAAGCAGTACAACTTGGCGGGTTGTGTTTCGGACGGACTTGCAGTGATGGGACAAGACTAACTACCAACTGGATATCACAAAAAAGGGGTAAAAAAACGAAGAAAAATAAGCTAAATGCTTTGTCTGTAAAATGTATTATGCGAGAAATGCGGTGAAATGCGTTTATCAGCAAATATTGATATAATGACCATCATATTGAAGCAAATTTGGAGTCAACACGATTATGTGTGTGGTCCTCCACTACGACTCGGAAAGCATGCAGGTTATTATCTACAGGTGAAATAAGTTATGATGAACTACACAGGGTTGTGCTTGATGCTCATTTCAATAAATATTGAGGGTCTTATTCTGATGACATGATGATTGATGCTAGCTGCTGTTTAACATAAAACAATATCTCTCTTTTGTCCATAATAATCTCATCACGTAGGTTATATACCCGCACTGTATCTGCCAGCTGTTTGCTACCACTTTGGTAAACGTGCCATACCAGAGTGGGCACATTCGCTAATAAACAACATTTTCAACTCAGTAGAGTTAAAAATGCGATGGAACCATCACGCATAGCCTTATCTGTAATAGAGGTCGACCTGATGATTTTTCAACGCCAATACCTGATCTGATTATTGGGGTCCAAAAAAGCCCAATACCGATATCGGACTGATTTATTTATTTATTTGTAATAATGACAATTACAACATACTGAATGAACACTTTTAGTTTAACTTATATAATGCCTCAAATAAATAATGAAACATGTTCATTTGTTTAAAAATGCAAAAACAAAGTGTTGGAGAAGAAAGTAAAAGTGCAATATGTGCCATGTAAAAAGCTAACGTTTTAAGTTCCTTGCTCAGAACATGAGAACATATGAAAGCTGGTGGTTCCTTTTAACTTGAGTCTTCATTATTCCAGGTAAGAAGTTTTAGGTTGTAGTTATTATAGGAATTATAGGACTATTCTCTCTATACCTTTGTATTTCATATACCTTTGACTATTGGATGTTGTTATAGGTACTTTAGTATTGCAGTAACAGTATATTTCCCTCTCCACGCTCCTACCTGGGCTCGAACCAGGAACTAGCTAGCCATTTCACACGGTTACACCAGCTAATCTCGGAGTTTAGGCTTGACATCAACAGCTCAATGCTTGAAGCACAGCGAAGAGCTGCTGGCAAACGTACGGATGCTGGTTTGAATGAATGCTTACGAGCCTGTTGCTGCACTCCATGCTCAGTCAGCTGCCTCTATCAAATCATAGATTAATTATACATATAACACACAGAAATACAAGCCTTAGGTCATTCATCATTGGTCAAATCGGAACTATCATCTCGAAAACAAAAAGTCTATATTCCTGCTACATTGCACACCTTCAATGTTATGTCATAATTACAACGAGCCAGGTGTCCCAAATGTTGCATATACCCGGACTCTGCGTGCAATGACACAAAGAGAAGTGACACAATTTCCTAGTTTAATATGCTGCTAACCCGGATTTCTTTTAACTAAATACGCAGGTTAAAAAAAATATACTTCCGTGTATTGATTTTAAGAAAGGCATTGATGTTTATGGTTAGGTACATTCTGCAACGATTGTGCTATTTTTCGCAAATGCGCTCTTGTTAAGTCATCCCCGTTTGGTGAAGTTGGTCTTCACACAGTTTGCAACGAGCCAGGCAGCCCAAACTGCTGCATATAGCCTGACTCTGTGCACAGAACGCAAGAGAAGTGACACAATTTCCCTAGTTAAAGAATTCATGAAGCAGGCATATTACTAATATGCAGGTTTAAATATACTTGTGCACTGATTTTTAGAAAGCGTTGATGTTTAATGGTTGGCAACATTGGTGCACGACAGTGCGAATGCGCTGTTAAATAACCTCTTGACGATGTCTCTGATTCAATGATAAATTAACAGGCACCGCATCGATTATATGCAACGCAGGACAAGCTAGATAAACTAGTAATATCATCAACCATGTGTAGTTAACTAGTGATTATGTTAAGATTGTTTTTTATAAGATACATTTAATGCTAGCTAGCAACTTACCTTGGCTCCTTGCTGCACTCGCATAACAGGTAGTCAGCCTGCCACGCAGTCTCCTCGTGGAGTGCAATGTAATCGGCCATGATCGGTGTCCAAAGATGCAGATTACGATTGTTATGAGAACTTGAAATCGGCCCTAATTAATCGGCCATTCCGATTAATCGGTCGACCTCTAATCTGTAACAAGTCAATTTGATGGAAACATCTCTGGTGGGAAAATGTTTATATTTTGTTTATGCAGATCTTTGAATATTCACATGAAAATCTGTTGAAAAACTGAATGGAAACCTAGCTAATGATGGAAACCTAGCTAATGATGGAAACCTATATAATGATGGAAACCTAGTTACGGATGGAAACCTAGGTAAGGATGGAAACCTAGATAATGATGGAAACCTAGATAATGATGGAAGGGGATGTATCTTTGCTATAAAACTCACATCATTAACTTGTGTGTGGTGTGACATGCTTTCCTTATTAATAAGTGAATAAAGATTTAGTTTAAGTAGAACTCTGACTTGTGTGATAAGTTTGTCTCTCCTCAWTTGWTAGTAAAGAAATTAACCACCACAATAGTGGGCTCCMGAGTGGCACAGCGGTCTAAGGCACTGCATCTCAGTGCAAAAGGCGTCACTACAGTCCCTGTATCAAATTCAGCTGTGATTGGGAGTCCCATAGGGTGGCGCACAATTGGCCCAGCGTCACCGGGGTAGGCCGTCATTGTGAATAAGAATTTGTTCTTAACTGACTTGCCTAGTTAAATAAAGGTMAAATGTAAAAAATAGTCTTACCTGAAATTCTCCAATTTACAGTGTGKATCCCCCAGTTCAGTGGAGAGTAGCTCCACTCCTGAATCCTTCAGGATATTACCACTAATCTATAACTACATTTATAACATGAAGAACGTACATATTTATATTTACATCATCCACTTTCCTTCGCAGTGGAGACAGTCAAAGTCACTCACTTCAATGTCTCCAGTTTACAGTGTGGATCCTCCAGTCCAGCAGAGAGCAGCTTCACTCCTGAATCCTGAAGTTTATTACCACTCATGTCCAGCACTCTCAGACAGCATGAGTTTGATTAGATAACAGAAGCCAGTGGCTCACAGCATTTCTTGGTGAGCTTGCCCCCTTTAAAGCCATTGAGTTCACACAGTTAGGCCTATATGTGAGTATGAACATTCATAGCTGTAGAAACCAAGTCATTCAATTAATCACAGATKGACACAATGTCACACGGCAATAGGAATAACAGCATTACTTCATATATTTAAAGAATATCATACAGTTTACCATAGATTAACACACAGGGTTACATAGAATGTAAGAAATGCTACTTGTTTTAAACCCCAAGGTGCTACAATAAAAACACATCCAAGCAATTAGTATTCAATTGTAGAAAGACTAGAGGCCTATAATACACTGACATAAAAAGATAGGTACGACGTACAGCAGAGTTACTTGTAAGGACAAACTATTAAAATATATTGATTGTTTTGGTAAATGCTGAATATGTCGGCTCAGTCGGAAATGACCTTTACATTTCTATAGTGCAATCTGTACCGCTTCAGTTATACAGATTGAATAGCGCCCCAAGTCATTCACAGCAATAGGAATAACTTTACTATTATGAATTTTCCTGTTAAAATTAAATACTACTTATATTAAATTAATTGGACTATTGTTTATTTGTATTATTAATTTTGAATATACAGTATATCATAATTAAAACAGGGTTACATACAATGTAAATAATTCTACATTACTATAATAAAAAAWATATATATATTTGTAACACGCTTTTCAAAAACCCAAGAATGCTACAATAAAAATCTAAGCAATTAGTACAACACACATGACAATCCAGAGACATCTAATACACTGAAATAGAGCTCAGTCTGGTAAGACGTACAGTAGAGTTACTTGTAAGGACAAACTATTAAAATATATTAATTGTTTTGGTAAATGCTGAATATGTCGGCTCAGTCGGAAATGACCTTTACATTTCTATAGAGCAATCTGTACCGCTTCAGTTATACAGATTGAATAGCGCCCCAAGTCATACACGGCAATAACAACTTCAGCATTATTTGTTTTACTATTAAAATTAAATACTATTTATATTAAATTAATTAGACTATTATTCATTTTTATATACAGGATATCATAGATTAACACATGGTTACATACAATGTAAGTAATTCTATATTACTAAAATACATTGTTTTTATTTCAATTTGATTTGTAACACGCTTTTCAAAAACCCAAGAATGCTACAATAAAAATCCAAGCAATTAGTACAACACGCATGAAAATCCAGAGACATCTAATACACTGAAATAAAGCTATCGACATCTAATACACTGAAATAAAGCTATCGACATCTAATACACTGAAATAAAGCTATCAGTCTGGTAAGATGTACAGCAGAGTTACTAGGAAGACAATAAGGTTGTTGAGATCCTGTGACACCGGGTGCTGTAGTTGTCCTGGAGGGCAGGCAGTGTGTCCACAGTGATGTGTTTGTTGATGTTGAGGGAGAGGATATTTTCCTGGCACCACTTCGCCAGGGCTCTCTGATTGATTGAGAGATTCAAGGAGCTATCATCCTAGATTCGAAGCATTGAATATCTACATTCACGCACTTTGAAATTTATTTTGTAGCTGTCCCAGAAGCATTTAACTGCAGCGCACTCCCACAACCAAGGACTTGGAGCTGAGGCCATTCCTTCACTGACTCTGTGAGCTGTCAATCATTTAACCTGGGAAGGAAAGAAGGGAAGTGGATCTAAGTCCACATACAGCAGCATAGACATATAGGGTCGTATTCACTAGACATCAAAGAGAAGAACACGGAACAAAACGGGCAGGGACTACCTGAACTTATCCAATAAGAACCTGGCATATGTTGAATATGACTCAGTGTCTGGATGTCTACAGTGGCTTACTGATCACTACATCAGTGTGCTCATGAAACTGATCAGTAAAACTCACCTCAGTGTCTCCAGTTTATATAGCGAATCCTCTTGTAGAGAAGAGAGCAGCTTTACTCCAGAGTCTCCTGGAGTATTTCCACTCAGGTCCAACTCCTTCAGGTGGGAGGGGTTTGACCTCAGAGCTGAAGCCAGAGAAGTACAGCCTTCCTCTGTGATGCTGCACCCCGCCAGCCTGTGGAAAGTAAGGGAGGAAAATTCCACAAAATCAAATATTTCAGATAATGTACATTTTGCATCTGCAACAATGTGTCATTTTATTAATGTCATATGTTGAACCTTTTATTGAATTGAAAGGAACACAACTAAACGGACCGATTTTGTTGAATAACGAACTGGTGCCCAGATTCATAATTTCAAGTGATAATTGTACATACTCCATGACACATCTAAAGACAATGATACAATCTGCTGACAAATTGTCTTCAATTATGCTACATCAGAGACCAAGGCCAGAATCAAATAAAATTGTATTTGTCACATGCTTTGTAGACAACAGACGTAGATTAACAGTGAAATGCTTACTTACGGATCCTTTTCCAAAAATGCAGAGTTAAAGATGAAAAATTAAATAGGAATTCAATCAAGGCACGTTATAGAGCAGCGCAAATTAAAATAATATTTTGTCCATAATAATATCATCATGAATGCCAGTGGTTCCCAACCTAAAACACTGATCTGCCTGAAGTCCCCCCTCATGCCGTGTGACCGGCGTGATTCCTAGATTAGGTGTAAATTTGACAGAAATGTGGTTAAGTTTGGCAGACTTGTTTTCAATGTCAGGGAAGTAGGAGTTGAACTCACTGTTGCGTTTGGATAAATGTAAACTCACTATTTGCACCATAGGAGCTCTGTCAGTATCAACTGTAAAACGTTAGGTGTCAAGCTGGTGGAAACAGCTTACTTCTTCATCTTCACATTTCCTCTCCCTGAGTTTGATCTTCTTCATGAATCCACACACTTTGTCATACATGTTTAGAATGTGTGTCTACCTCGCAGTTAGATTCAGGTTGTTCAGTTTGCGAACAGATCAACAAGACAGGCAAGGCGGGTTCCCCAGTCTGTGTCCTCGAACACAGCCACAAGGGGGCGTGAGTGCTCAGACAGAAAATCACTTCAGCACGCAGCTCGAAAAGCCTCTGTAGCGTTTTCCCTCTGGATAGCCAATGGACGTCAGTGTGAAGCGGGACTCATTCTCTTACTGTCCAATGCCTCTGTGTATGATAAAGTGGGATTTACTTATGTGGGCGACCATTTTACTCTCCCAGGCATTGATGCAGGGCACCGATCCGTGCACACATGAAAACAGGATTTCCTAACCTGATTGTGCTCTGAGATAAAGCTGTCAATAACGTGAAACACATCCTCACCTGTAGTTCTCCCGTTAGCTTCTTGCAGAACCGAACACTCATTGTTTCCGAAATGTCTCTGTATCGCATAAACGCAATCAACTGGGCTTCCCCACTGACATCAGTCGATTCGTTCAACTGCAGAGCATTGAGGGGATTATTATTTGTTTCACTAATTGATCAAAAATATCGATGCCCATGTCATCGACCCAACGGCACACCGTGTTTTTGACAAAGGTAAAGTCTAAAGTTCATCAGTTGCTACAGTTTCTGAGAGGATAAGAGCTGCAGGCACTCTAACGAGCAGAAAAGGATCACGTGCACTTGGTGGAGAGCAAAGAAAGTTTCAAACATTGAGCCAGGTAGACAGAGCATGCGCACACAGCGAAACTAAAGAAAAAAAGTAGGCCTATGAATATAACATAACTACAGATTTCACACCAGTGACCTCAATAAGTTTCCTGCCTATTGAACTGGAATTAAATTGAATATATATATTTTTGAAATATCTTTCCCAATATTTTTCTTCTTCACATTTTTAAAAATCTTCCCATGTACAACCTGGGGACTGCCCTACGCGTTCCCCGGCTTTATAACCGCACTATATCTGCCAGCTGTTAGCTAGAGTGCAAGTGCCAATACCAAAGTGGATTCGCTATATAACTCAATTTTTTTTGTTACAAAACCATCAGTAGAGTTGAAAATGCGATGGAAACCAACACGCACAGCCTTTTATCTGTACAAGTAAAATTAGTAATTTCCATCTTCATAATAACATCCGACAGGTGGTGAACCCAGAGAGTTGAAGACAGCACCTCAAATCATTTCTCAGTGAGGTTGCAATCATTCAACCTGGGAAGGCTGATCCAGCTACGTAATCCACACAAACCTATAACTACATTTACAACATGAAGAATGTACTCTTTATACACAACATCCACTTTCCTTTGCAGTGGAGACAGTCACAAAGTCACTCACTTCAATGTCTCCAGTTTACAGTGTGGACTCCCAGTCCAGCAGAGAGCAGCTTCACTCCTGAATCCTGAAGTTTATTGCCACTCATGTCCAGCACTCTCAGACAGCAGAATTTGATTTGAGAACAGAAGCCAGTGCCTCACAGCTTTTCTTGGTGAGTTTACATTCGTTCAGCCTGTGGAAAAAAAGGTGCATCTCAAGATACCCAGGTGCCAACAAAACATTTCCCTTAGGGACTGAGTTGTCAGCCTAAATGGTAATGCAAACTGATGTTCATTATTATTTTAATTAGCATGCTGTCTGGAATGTAACTGACTAAGCACTTACAGGGCTGTTCTAGAGGATCTGACAACTGGGAGAAGTTTGAGAAGAGATGCATCTGATCTGATATATTTCTTCAGGTCAAACACATCCAGCTTCTCGGAGGTCAGCAACATGAAGACCAGAGCTGACCACTGTCCAGATGAGAGTTTAGATTTTGAGAGACTTCCTGATCTCAGGTAGCTTTGGATCTCCTCCACTAGAGAATGATCATTCAGTTCATTCAGACAGTGGAACAGATTAATGCATCTCTCCAGACGGAGGTTCTTCCTGATCTTCTCCTTTATGTACTTGACTGTTTCCTTGTTGCTCTGTGAGCCTCTTCCTGTTGGTGACAGTAGGCCTTGTAGGAGATGCTGATTGGACTCATGTGAAAGGCCTAGAAGGAAGCGGAGGAAAAGGTCCAGATGGCCATTTTCAAACTGCAAGGCCTTGTCCACTGCATCTTGGTATA
This sequence comes from Salvelinus sp. IW2-2015, assembly GCF_002910315.2. Lineage (NCBI taxonomy): Eukaryota > Metazoa > Chordata > Actinopteri > Salmoniformes > Salmonidae > Salvelinus > Salvelinus sp. IW2-2015. Next base: position 39,907 of record NW_019943851.1, read on the forward strand.
GACAGTTTGTGATACGGCGGGATCTCTCTTTAGCCATCAGATTGTTGTTGTCGTTAGTGAACATGAGGAACACATATAGKGCAGCCAGAAACTCCTGGATACTCAGATGTACAAAGCAGTACACCTTTATCTGGTTAAGCCCAGACTCTTCTCTGAAGATCTGAGTGCACACTCCAGAGTACACAGACGCGTCCTTGATGTCAATGCCACACTCTCTCAGGTCTTCCTCATAGAATATCAGATKGCCTTTTTCTAGCTGTTGAAAAGCCAGTTTCCCCAGTGCCAGAATCATCTCTTTATCCCAGAAAAAATCGTTGGAAGGCTCTACAGGATACTTCTGACTCCTCAGTTTTGACAGGAAGATCATGAGGTGAGCGTACATTTGAGTCAGATTCTTGGGGATCTCTTGACTCTCTGCTTCAACCAATAGTCTCTCTAGGACAGTGGCTGAAATCCAACAGAAGACGGGAATGTGGCACATGATGTGGAGGCTCCTTGACGTCTTTATGTGCGAGATGATTCTGCTGGCCAAGTCCTCCTCAGCGATTCTCTTCCTGAAGTATTCCTCCTTCTGTAGGTCATTGAACCCTCGTACCTCTGTCACCTGGTCAACACACTCAGGAGGGATCTGATTGGCTGCTGCAGGTCGGGTGGTTATCCAAATGTGAGCACAGGGAAGCAGATTCCCTTTGATGAGGTTTGTCAGCAGAACTTCCACTGAAGTTGACTCTGTGACATCACAGCAGATCTTATTATTCTGGAAGTCCAGAGGAAGGCGACATTCATCCAGACCATCAAAAACAAACACAGCATGTTCGTTTTCTGAGATTTCTGATTCTTTTGTTTCCATAAAGGAGTGATGAAGTAGTTCTATCAGACTTTGATTTGTATCTCTCATCAAGTTCAGATCCCGAAAAGGAAGTGGGAAGATGAYCTGGATGTCTTGGTTTGCTTTTCCTTCAGCCCAGTCCAACATGAACTTCAGCACAGACACTGTTTTCCCAATGCCCGCAACTCCCCTTGTCAGCACTGTTCTGATAGGCTTGTCTTGTCCAGGTAAGGGTTTGAAGATGTCATTGAGTTGGATTGATATCTCTTGTTCTACTGGAAACCTGCATGCTGTCTCAATCTGTCTCACCTCATGTTCAGAATTGACCTCTCCACTTCCACCTTGTGTGATGTAGAGCTCTGTGTAGATGTTGTTAAGAGGTGTCGTTTTKSCTKSATCYTCWATGCCCTCAAATAAAGAACATGCCCTATTCTTCAAGTAGGATTTCATTTTCTCCTGGATTTCTGTCTTAGTGGAAACAGTTATGTACCTATGTGTGGAAAAGAAAGATGTTCATTKTTGAATTGAATTACATTTGTTTGGGTAAAAAAATAGGATGTGATTAATGATGAAACAGYACAKRGTTTGACATCCTASAGTTAGCTMGRCTAAGTGAAGATTAAGCCACAAAATGTGGTGCATTTACTGGGAGACAATGCMCTCCACATCTSCTGRTAGTTACAMTAAACCTTGGGTCCAGTCTCACTATTATAGTCATCATRYTATTATTTTATTTACATTTMTAGTAYAATGTCAGACACAATTATRWTGTCCTGTAAACAATTAAAATCCTATAACAAGCTAAATTRTGCATCCTGAATGATGAACTGGAGGCAATTATCTGGAAATTYRCAGAGTAATGGTACTAGATGTAGTCAGACACATGGATGGTGAATTAAACTAGAAAACAGGTAGGATGTAGTGTAAACTGCGATCACTCACACTTTCTCATCAGTAGGGCCTCTGGGTTGGTGATCCATTGACGTGTCATTCTCCTCAGAGATACTGCTGGTTAAAATGAGCACAGAGATCAATAACATCAGTCTTTATCTATACAGAAGATGGTAAATAAAAGGAAGTGGCATAATCAAACACCATGTTATGTCTCAGTTCACCTTTTCCCAGTGGATAATTCTCCCTCCTTGAAGAAAATAGGAAGTCCCATCGACTTGTCACTGTTCATGGAGACACAGCTAGGTGCAGGTGGGACTGTTCTGTCTGTCTTGAACCTGTTAAAAGCCACAGGAGCAGAAATAATGAGCCTTCCCTCAGAACCCCCACAGAAGAAACCAAAAGAAAGCATAATATATCTGAAGCACAAGGTCTCACCTTTGCTCAGTGGAAAAGTATCCCTCCCTGAAGTGAATAGGAGGTAGCATAGACCTGTCACTCTTCATGGAGACACAGCTAGGTACAGGTGAGACTGGTCTGTCTGTCTTGATCCTGTATAAAGAAGGATGTGAGTTTACAACATACACTCTTAGAAAAAAGGGTTCTTCGGCTGTCCCCGTAGGACAAACCTTTGATGAATCCTTTGTGGTTCCAGGTAGAACCATTTTTGGTTACAGGTAGAACACTTTTGGTTTCATTGTAGAACCCTCTGTGGAAAGGGTTCTGCATGGAACCCCAAAATGTTCTACCTGTAACCAAAAGGATTTCTACCTGGAACCACAATGGGTTCTCCAATGGGGACAGCCGAAGAGCACCTTTTTTCTAAGTGAGTAGGAGAGTTTGAACACATCTCAGATTTTTGTAACTGTCCTTTTTATGGTTACTTATATTTGTCATCAGTCTAAATGCACATAACTAGTTATAGGTTAGTGAGATATTAAATGTGTCTCCAACAAAATGTCTGATTCACTTGATCTATTGCATGAAATAAAGACAAATCACAACAATACTGGCTTGTTAGATAGTTGTTACAAATTCTCAGCTCCTTCACACCTATTTGATGATCTTACCTCTTAACTTCCCTGTCAGTGTCCTGTTCTGCAGGAAAACTCCTTTTAAGGGACATTTGTCCCTCACTCCCTGAGGGACTCATTCTAGAAGCAGTGGCTTCCTCTTCACAGATACTAGAGGGAGGGCCTCCCTCCTCATTCTCCCCAGAGAGACTCATTTTGACTCCTTGTACACTGGACTTTTAAAAAACAACACCTTTTACAACACTTGCAGCCTAATGGTACATTACTTTTAAGCTAAACAGAAATACAACTTCTGAGACCGCTATTACTGGTGTAACCCAGCTTGCATCCTTACTCAAGTAAAACACAACTAAACTGAAAGCAGGAAATGGAGAAAAAAAAAGTCCCTATTTTAACATTGAGGCCATAGAGTTCTGAAACGTTCAGATTATATACAGGGTAGATACCACTATCAATTAATAGAACAAAAACATGATGTGCTAGAAGTGTGTGGTTGATTTGAGAGTTGTGAGCATTGAAAACCAGCGATACATAGCATACATGTGGCTAGGTGGGGAATTTTTTTCCTCCTGAGCATAAAACCATGAAGTATATTCCAAGTTTAATAAAGCAATGTTAGGAGACAAACATAATGCATCAATCACAAGTGAGATTCTGATCTGCTCTGAAAATTGTCTTAACGTCTTAAGATCTGAAAAAGATACTGTGGCTAGCACCGCAGGAGTGGTAGCAGCCTAATGTAATCTTAAATAAGAATGTCATGTAATGTTTATTAACAATTTTGGTTGATGATGACAATAACACATGGTGAGTCAAATTAGCCTTTCAAAAGAACTGTGTACAAGGGGTCCTACAATGTGCCTCTCCTCGGGGGAATCCATGGCAGACCTCTGATCAGGATGTGCTGACCTGTGAACACACAAAGCACTTTATTTGACACACACCAAAGAAATGGTTAAACTGTCCAGTGAAAATCTCACTTTTAAAAGTTAATATTCTGTTAACTCATACACAAGTAATGTTGACTCATCCTATACCYGAAAAAACACTTATAACCCTCCACACCAAACTTTCATCTCAAACAGACCGTTTCAAAAATGCTTGCTATTTCCTTATGTCAATGATGTGAATATTTTTAATGAGGGTTTATGCCCACACCATTCTGTTAGGGTACGCTCACACCATTCAAAAACAGAAAATGGAATGTTAAAATCCTCCAAGTACTTGGCACTATGGTCTCCGGTGGCATTTGGGCATGGCATTTTGGAAAAAATTTACTGAATTTTTCAAGACGTATTTGGGCACATCTTCCCATTCTAAACCAACTAATATGGCTTTAAATACTTTTGTACCACTATGATAACATTGTGCCACCAGTGGGAGTATAAAACCAATGATGGTAACACCCATAGAAATATAATTAATTATATTTATATGGTAACATCAATGAGGCATTTTTGGTAAATTAGGATTTTCTTTTTAAATCGAGGCCACAAATGCTCAAATTGTCAAATCTACGGWCATCTATCAAGTTAACTGATTAATCATTTTGCTCACAATGTTATTTCCCTTCATTTCAATTGACTAATACCAAGTGACACTTTGGATTTAGACAAACCAAATGTATGAATAATAAAATGTGGGATTAGTAAATAATTTTCTTTAATATAGACCCCTCCCCAGATAACTGTTTGCCATGGGAGAGAATACTCAAAGTCCTTGTAAATCACTGATTTTCAAGGCGTTACCCATAGTATATTTTTATATGTCATACTATTGTCTAAATACTGTAGTATTACTATATTTCTATACTATACTGATGTCCTCAAAAATACTACAGTGAATAACTGTAGTGTTTTTGCAGACATGACTGAAGTATACTGTAGTACTAATACTGAGAGAGAGGGGTTGCTGGTTTGAGGTCCAAGCATTTACTGGCAGCGCCCTCCAATAAGGTGATTGTCTGTCTTTAAGTGAAGTCATGTGTTGTTACTCTTGTTAATGTGTGTTATTTATCTGTGTCAAACAAGCAAACTTAATCCTTCAAGCTTTAATAAACTTAGCTTGTTCTTTTATATCTGCTTCTGTACGGTTTCCCTTTAATGGGCCTAGAACCTAACGTTTAGATGTTACAATTGTAATKAAACATTWATATTTTGTCTAAGGTGTTGTCTGGTCCTTCGCATTGCYCAGAACTGTTGACCCAACTCAATAGGTGGCAAACAGAACCTGTGTGTCTTATGTCCTGGTTGAGGGTTTCCCATTATCAAACAGTAGGCATAGTCTGGTTRTTGTGCCATTTTAGCTAACCCTAGTCGACAGGTGTTACTACAATATACTAGTCATGTCCGCAAAAACACTACAGTATATACTACAGTATACTACAGTCATGTCCRCAAAAACACTACAGTATATACACATTTATTTAGACTATAKTATTTTCATGTGTGTATTTTTAATGTGGGTTAGCGGTTTGAGCTAACTTGTGTTATTCTCAACACATTTCTAAATGCATTGTATCCACATGGTTGTATTGTGTTTTTAAATCAATCAAGGGATTCTACAGTATACTACACAATTCTATGGTGCTCGAAGTCAGGGGCGTCCCGTCATCCCGAGGACGTTAACAAAATATGTCTGGGATTGTTCAAAACAGACGTTGGGACAGTTGCGGGACGATAGGCCAGAAAAATATGAAATGCATACAACAGTGATTCCATACTAAAATGTTTAAACAAAGACGAGGCTGATGAAACATATCACAACATTTAGCTTGAAAGTTGATAAACTATGAATAATTCACATTAGCGCAGCAATTTTTTCACTTCATCTCGGCCATGAGTGAATGTTCCAGAATGCTACTACGGGAGAACACCATTCTCAAACGTGCACCTGATGTGAGCGGCTTTTATAATGCCACAGAGATGGATATACAGCCTAATGGTAAAAACGTAGAACGAGGGAGTATCAAAGATGCAACAATAGGATTGTGCCTTACAGCCTTTGGACAGTTGAAGAAATGGTTTTAATGACATATCATTTTTTTTTCTCTTCTATGGTCGGATTTTGGAAGTAGGCTATTAAAAGCAAGGTAAAATAGTTTATGTCCAGGTTTCAAACAATGATATGGCTATCTATGCGTCGCATATGTAATTATTTAGGTTATGGAAATGTATAACATTAGAATATCATTCCAATGTTGGGGAAATAGACCTATTAGAATGTACATTTGACTCTCTCCCAGCCCGCCGGCCYGGAGCGGAGGTTGCGTGTGCCGGGAATTGCTGTGGCTTTGCTGGCATACCACTTTTTTTGTTGTTGCCACACCAAGATTTACATGCTAAAATCACCACTGTAAACAATATACCACATTACTTCTTACTAGTAATACATTTGTTGTTTTAGATACATTACAAAGCATGCTCATCAATTGTTTAGTGTTTTGTTGGTGTAATTTTTGCAGAAAAAACATTTTGGATGGTAAAAAATCTTAGAGGCTGGTAGATTGGGTAGATTGCTTTTTATCTACCTGCCACAGTGGCTGGTGTACCAAAAGTACATTTTAGTCCCTGTCCGTTAGCACGTGGCGGTGCTCAAAAAGGTCCACGGCGACCATTCTTCAGTCACTAGAGGCATTACTATTTCCTTTTTTTATTTCTCTAATTATTATATATATTTTTCAACTCTGCATTGTAGGGAAAGGGCTCGTAAGTAAGCATTTCACGGTAAAGTCTACAGCTATTGTATTCGGCGCATGTGACAAATACAATTTGATTTTAACCTGACCTGAACCAGTCACACAACGGATCTCATGATGTAGGCCTAAGTTTTGATAGTGTTTCTACTTAAGCCTTTGTGTGTTTACATTCTTTTTTTTWAAATTACATTTACATTTAAGTCATTTAGCAGACGCTCTTATCCAGAGCGACTTACAAATTGGAAAGTTCATACTCATCCTGGTCCCCCCGTGGGGAATGAACCCACAACCCTGGCGTTGCAAGCGCCATGCTCTACCAACTGAGCCACACGGGACCATAATTGTAGGCTACTACCTTTAGCACTTCAAGTTAATAAAGTATTTTAATCTTATAATCTTTTGTTTTTTTAAGCACTACCTCACTGCTTTAGGCCACAGTCACGTGTTCACAATTCTTTAAGAGATGGGTGGGTCTAAGGCTGAAGAGGGTGTGAACGAAGCTAAATGGACGTAAACAAAGAGCAGCACTCTAGCTGTACCTTTACCATACAAAGTGATGTATAGTTTGTGCTGCTGGCAGAACTCTGGTTTTGTTTATGGACGTGACGCAGTTACTTTTGTAACTTCCCTAAAATCGGATATAAGGAGAAACTTTGCCTACCCATATATCATTACTATTTGACAATGCATCCGAAATTAATTGTGCATTCCAACGGAATATCAAGACATAAATGTGTTTTCCGCAAAGGGAGCAAGTCTCTGTAATACGTAATGGAATACATTTTAATAGGGCCTGGCTTGTAAACGATTTTACAAATTAGTTTCACTTCCTTACCAGGACGAACTACGCACCTTTATAGCATTTTTGTAAACCATTTTACAAATTAGTTTCACTTCCTTACCAGGACGAACTACGCACCTTTATAGCATTTTTGTTCTTCCAGTATAGGATATAGGTCCTGTAAACTCACGGATTTGAACAGTATGCTAGGCCTAGCCTACTTTGTTAATGGTTACATTTATTTTAAGACGTTCAGAAAAAGTTGCCTGCCTTTGTATCCCGAAAACAGCATTCATTTTCCAGACCACTTCTTCGTGTTGCTTCCGGCAGACTAGATGCTGTATTGCTGCCTTTAACAGTTTTCTGTCTTCTTCTTCTGTGGAGTTTATCAGCAGTTTGCATCCAATATCATGTTGCATTACCGCCACCTACTGTACTAGAGTACGGCCAGAGACATGGAGGAACTTTAACAGTTTACATTTCACATTTGTTAATTAAACTATTTATGAAATTGCACTGTCATCTAACCCTATCTACACTACATGACCAAAAGTATGTGGACACCTGCTCGTCGAACATCTCATTCCAAAATCATGGGCATTAATGGGGAGTTGGAAAGCCTTCCCACTCTCTGGGAATGTTTTCCACTAGATGTTGGAATATAGCTGTGGGGACTTCCTTCCATTCAGCCATAAGAGCATTAGTGAGGTTCGGGCACTGATGTTGGGCGATTAGGCCTGGCTCGCAGTCGGCGTTCCAATTCATCCCAAAGGTTTTCGATGGAGTTGAGTTCAGGGCTTCGTGCAGGCCAGTCAAGTTCCTCCACACCGATCTTAAAAAAAACATTTCTGTATGGACCTTGCTTTGTGCATGGGGGCATTGTCGTGCTGAAACAGGAAAGGGCCTTCCTCAAACTGTTGCCACACAGTTGGAAGAACAAAATTGTCTAGAATGTCATTGTATGCTGTAGTGTTAAGATTTCCGTTCACTGGAACTAAGGGGCCTAGCTCGAACCATGAAAAACAGCTCCAGACCATTATTCCTCCTCTACCAAACTTTACAGTTGGCACTATGCATTGGTGCAGGTAGCGTTCTCCAGGAATCCGCCAAACTATTAGTCTGTCAGACTGCCAGATGGTGAAGCTTGATTTATAACTCAAGAGAACACGTTTCCACTGCTCCAGAGTCCAATGGCGACAAGSTTTACATGACTCCAGCCGACGCTTGGCATTGCGCATGGTGATCTTAGGCTTGTGTRCGGCTGCTCGGCCATGGAAACCCATTTCAGTAAGCTCCCAACGAACAGTTATTGTGCTGACGTTGCTTCCAGAGGCAGTTTGGAACTCAGTAGTGAGTGTTGCAACCGTAAAGCACTCTGCAGTCTCGTTCTGTGAGCTTGTGTGGCCGGTGGATGAGCCATTGTTGCTCCTAGATGTTTCCACTTCACAATAGCAGCACTTACAGTTGACCGAGGCAGCTCTAACAGGGCAAAAATTTGATGAACTGACTTGTTGGAAAGGTGGCATCCTATGATGGTGCCACATTGAAATTCACTGAGATCATCAGTAAGGCCTGTCTACGGCCAATGTTTGTCTATGGAGATTGCATATCTGTGTGCTCAATTGTATACACCTGTCAGCAACAGGTGTGGCTGAAATGGCAGAATCCACTAATTTGAAGGAGTGTCCACATACTTTTGTATATATAGTGTATTTGGTGGCGGTAATGAAATATAATATGGATGTAAACCGCCATTAAACCTCAACGAAGAAGGATATTCACACCTCCAGTTGTCTGATGACAACGCTTTGGTTGTTTTAGTTGTCAGTGTCAACAAAGAACCAGCATCATAACACGGGTTTCTGAGGGCATAACTGCATCACATCCTTTTGTTTCACAATGATGGGTATAAATATTTATCTTTATTTGTTTATGTTCCTGCCGAAGATCTATTTCCTTGCTGGGATGTGTTCAATATGGGCACACTAAAGCGAAACATTTTGCAATGGAAAATKTACATCTAGTTCAGGCATATCGATTTCCCTATTTCACATAAAAACATATTTTTCAACTACTGAACATGGCTATGGAAATGCAAACAGGCGTACACACAAATGCATGGCCCCTTTTAAAACTATTTTAAAAGTGCCATCAGCAATCCTCACATCATTTAAGTATGCTCTGAATGGAACTGACTGTACAGGTGAAAGCCCCTTTGTTCACTTTTAAAGATGGAAATCTGCCGTAGGGGAAATAGTGCCACTGTCCACCCCACAGATGCTGTTATTGTTTTAGTTTTATTGATAAAGTGAGCTGGGGAGCGTTGCACACTCGTGGTATTGTTTTATTGACAAAGCTCGAGCTGGGAGCGTTGCACATCGTGATATTGTTTTATTGACAAAGCAGAGCTGGGGAGCGTTGCAATCGTGGTATTGTTTATTGACAAAGCTCAGCTGGGGAGCGTTGCACATCGTGGTATTGTTTTATTGACAAAGCAGAGCTGGGAGACGTTGCACATCGTGGTATTGTTTTATTGACAAAGCAGAGCTGGGGAGCGTTGCACATCGTGGTATTGTTTTATTGACAAAGCTCAGCTGGGGAGCGTTGCACATCGTGGTATTGTTTTATTGACAAAGCTGAGCTGGGGAGCGTTGCACATCGTGGTATTGTTTTATTGACAAAGCAGAGCTGGGGAGCGTTGCACATCGTGGTATTGTTTTTTGCAAAGCTGAGCTGGGGAGCGTTGCACATCGTGGGTATTGTTTTATTGCAAAGCTGAGCTGGGGAGCGTTGCACATCGTGGTATTGTTTTATTGACAAGCTGAGCTGGGGAGCGTTGCACATCGTGGTATTGTTTTATTGACAAAGCTGAGCTGGGGAGCGTTGCACATCGTGGTATTGTTTTATTGACAAAGCAGAGCTGGGAGCGTGCACATCGTGGTATTGTTTTATTGACAAAGCTGAGCTGGGGAGCGTTGCACATCGTGGTATTGTTTTATTGACAAAGCTGAGCTGGGGAGCGTTGCACATCGTGGTTTGTTTTATTGACAAAGCTGAGCTGGGGAGCGTTGCACATCGTGGTATTGTTTTATTGACAAAGCTGAGCTGGGGAGCGTTGCACATCGTGGTATTGTTTTATTGACAAAGCTGAGCTGGGGAGCGTTGCACATCGTGGTATTGTTTTATTGACAAAGCTGAGCTGGGGAGCGTTGCACATCGTGGTATTGTTTTATTGACAAAGCTGAGCTGGGGAGCGTTGCACATCGTGGTATTGTTTTATTGACAAAGCTGAGCTGGGAGCGTTGCACATCGTGTATTGTTTTATTGACAAAGCTGAGCTGGGGAGCGTTGCACATCGTGGTATTGTTTTATTGACAAAGCCAGAGCTGGGGAGCGTTGCATCAATCGTTGGTATGTTTTTAATTGACCAAGCGTCGCTGGGGAGCGTTGCACATCGTGGTATTGTTTTGAGGCCATTACATATGTTGCTATTCTATCACTGGTGCAATGATGCCCAAGGGGAAAAATAACAGTATTTGTCGTTTGCAAGTAAYTTCTTTGTTGTTGTAATATCCCAAACGGGCGTGGCAGTTTCATCAATAAGGATTCCAGCTTTAAGGAAKAAGAACRGGTCTGAAATGTGTCAACCCAATCATAGTCTTGCACTACCAAGTCTCGTTTTCACTGGCTTTTGGAACAAATGTAAACGGTATTTCTTGAGGGGAGGACAGCTCATAATAATGGCTGGAGTGGCGTATAATGGCTGGAGTGGAGTGAATGGAATGGTATCTAGCTCATGTTTGATAACATTCCATTCACTCCATTTCAGCCATTATTATGAGCCGTCCTCCCTTCAGTAGCCTCCACTGGTATATACAGTATACTGTACATAGAATCGGAGTTGTCAACTGTGATTAAGAGGTCTTGGAGTGGGCAGGCCTTCCTCGGGAGGAAGAGCAGCTCTCTCCTCGTCTTGTCAAGTCTGAGCTTGAAGTGGTAGGTAGGCCAGAAACCCAGCCGAGATACGTGTCACCACATGGGTGTCAGAGGGGAGGAAGGGGGAAAAGAGTTGAGTGTCATCCACATAACAACGTTAAGACACCATGTGAGCATATGCAACAGAGTTAAAAAGGTGCCGTAAGCTAACTCCACAGCTAGCTTGAAATGTCGCCAATGGACATATCAAATGAGATTTCTATAGTTCAATCGGTTCGTACGTTATCAAGGAGGACGGTCACGTGTGTTTAGGAGCAGAGGATCACTATTTCTAGCCCAGTATGTTACAGGGACAGCGGAGGAAGCTATACTGTAGACAGCACAATGACGTCTGGTTCACATACCTAACAGAATCAATTGACTTAGTGTACAGAGAGAACAGGAGAGGAGCTAGTACAAAGCCATGGGGGACAACAGTAGCACAACCTTGTGGTGAAGACACAGACCTTCTCCACAATCACCTGGTAGGAGCGACCTGCTAGGTAGGATGCAATGCAGTGTGCGCAGCCTGAGGATCTTGTGATTTATGGTGTCGAATGCAGCAGATAGGTCTAGGCCACTATGACAACAAAGCCATCAGCACCTGCCTGGTTACTAACACACACACACAGCAGTAAGGAGCTGCTGAGACTGCATGGCTCTCTGCTTTACTGACCAACTAGAAGACCCACAATGAGTTGTCTTTCTGTGAAAATGCCAAACTGGAATTATGTATTTATTTAATAGTAAAACATCCTTCCTGTTTTAAGATCTACTTTATTTTTTATTTGTATTTTTTATTGAACCTTTTTAACTAGGCAAGTCAGTTAAGAACAAATTCTTATTTTCAATGACTGCCTAGGAACAGTGGGTTAACTGCCTTGTTCAGGGGCAGAAAGACAGATTTTTACCTTGTCAGCTCGGGGATTCGATCTCGCAACCTTTCGGTTACTGGCCCAACACTAAGCACTAGGCTACCTGCCGCCCCAATTGTTTGGTGACTTTGTATAAGAAAGGTTTTCTATAATGATTGGTACATTATATGTACCTCAAACGTTTCCTGCCATCAAGCCCCATTCCAAAAGCCACCTAGCCTCTTCAATAGGTTTCTTGATACAGTATTTTGAACTTTATTAAAATATGTTACATGGAATGCTGACATTTTTTAAATAAAAGATCAGTTCGTAACAATGCGTAAATTGAAATGCATTAAATCCATATCTCTATAATCGGTCAATAAACTCAGCAAAAAAATAAACGTCCCTTTTTCAGAACCCTGTCTTTCAAAGATAATTAGTAAAAATCCAAATAACGTCACAGATCTTCATTGTAAAGGGTTTAAACACTGTTTCCCATGCTTGTTCAATGAACCATAAACAATTAATGAGCACCTGTGGAATGGTCGTTAAGACACTAACAGCTTACAGACGCTAGGCAATTAAGGTCAAAGTTATGAAAACTTAGGACACTAAAGAGGCCTTTCTACTGACTCTGAAAAACACCAAAAGAAAGATGCCCAGGGTCCCTGCTCATCTGTGTGAATGTGCCTTAGGCATGCTGCAAGGAGACATGAGGACTGCAGATGTGGCCAGGTAAATAAATTGCAATGNAGCTGGGGAGCGTTGCACATCGTGGTATTGTTTTGAGGCCATTACATATGTTGCTATTCTATCACTGGTGCAATGATGCCCAAGGGGAAAAATAACAGTATTTGTCGTTTGCAAGTAAYTTCTTTGTTGTTGTAATATCCCAAACGGGCGTGGCAGTTTCATCAATAAGGATTCCAGCTTTAAGGAAKAAGAACRGGTCTGAAATGTGTCAACCCAATCATAGTCTTGCACTACCAAGTCTCGTTTTCACTGGCTTTTGGAACAAATGTAAACGGTATTTCTTGAGGGGAGGACAGCTCATAATAATGGCTGGAGTGGCGTATAATGGCTGGAGTGGAGTGAATGGAATGGTATCTAGCTCATGTTTGATAACATTCCATTCACTCCATTTCAGCCATTATTATGAGCCGTCCTCCCTTCAGTAGCCTCCACTGGTATATACAGTATACTGTACATAGAATCGGAGTTGTCAACTGTGATTAAGAGGTCTTGGAGTGGGCAGGCCTTCCTCGGGAGGAAGAGCAGCTCTCTCCTCGTCTTGTCAAGTCTGAGCTTGAAGTGGTAGGTAGGCCAGAAACCCAGCCGAGATACGTGTCACCACATGGGTGTCAGAGGGGAGGAAGGGGAAAAGAGTTGAGTGTCATCCACATAACAACATTAAGACACCATGTGAGCATATGCAACAGAGTTAAAAATGTGCCGTAAGCTAACTCCACAGCTAGCTTGAAATGTCGCCAATGGACATATCAAATTAGATATTTTTCTATAGTTCACTCGGTTCGTACGTTATCAAGGAGGACGGTCACGTGTGTTTAGGAGCAGAGGATCACTATTTCTAGCCCAGTATGTTACAGGGACAGTGGAGGAAGCTATACTGTAGACAGCACAATGACGTCTGGCTCACATACAGAATCAATTGACTTGGTGTACAGAGAGAACAGGAGAGGAGCTAGTACAAAGCCATGGGGGACAACAGTAGCACAACCTTGTGGTGAAGACACAGACCTTCTCCACAATCACCTGGTAGGAGCGACCTGCTAGGTAGGATGCAATGCAGTGTGCGCAGCCTGAGGATCTTGTGATTTATGGTGTCGAATGCAGCAGATAGGTCTAGGCCACTATGACAACAAAGCCATCAGCACCTGCCTGGTTACTAACACACACACACAGCAGTAAGGAGCTGCTGAGACTGCATGGCTCTCTGCTTTACTGACCAACTAGAAGACCCACAATGAGTTGTCTTTCTGTGAAAATGCCAAACTGGAATTATGTATTTATTTAATAGTAAAACATCCTTCCTGTTTTAAGATCTACTTTATTTTTTATTTGTATTTTTTATTGAACCTTTTTAACTAGGCAAGTCAGTTAAGAACAAATTCTTATTTTCAATGACTGCCTAGGAACAGTGGGTTAACTGCCTTGTTCAGGGGCAGAAAGACAGATTTTTACCTTGTCAGCTCGGGGATTCGATCTCGCAACCTTTCGGTTACTGGCCCAACACTAAGCACTAGGCTACCTGCCGCCCCAATTGTTTGGTGACTTTGTATAAGAAAGGTTTTCTATAATGATTGGTACATTATATGTACCTCAAACGTTTCCTGCCATCAAGCCCCATTCCAAAAGCCACCTAGCCTCTTCAATAGGTTTCTTGATACAGTATTTTGAACTTTATTAAAATATGTTACATGGAATGCTGACATTTTTTAAATAAAAGATCAGTTCGTAACAATGCGTAAATTGAAATGCATTAAATCCATATCTCTATAATCGGTCAATAAACTCAGCAAAAAAATAAACGTCCCTTTTTCAGAACCCTGTCTTTCAAAGATAATTAGTAAAAATCCAAATAACGTCACAGATCTTCATTGTAAAGGGTTTAAACACTGTTTCCCATGCTTGTTCAATGAACCATAAACAATTAATGAGCACCTGTGGAATGGTCGTTAAGACACTAACAGCTTACAGACGCTAGGCAATTAAGGTCAAAGTTATGAAAACTTAGGACACTAAAGAGGCCTTTCTACTGACTCTGAAAAACACCAAAAGAAAGATGCCCAGGGTCCCTGCTCATCTGTGTGAACGTGCCAGGCATGCTGCAAGAGACATGAGGACTGCAGATGTGGCCAGGTAAATAATTGCAATGTCCATAATGTGAGATGCCTAAGACAGTGCTACAGGGAGACAGGACGGACAGCTGATCGTCCTCGCAGTGGCAGACCACGTGTAACAACACCTGCTCAGATCGGTACATCCAACATCACACCTGCGGGGACAGGGACAGATGGCAACAACAACTGCCCAAGTTACACCAGGAAAGCACAATCCCTCCATCCAGTGCTCAGACTGTCTGCAATAGGCTGATGTAACGGATGTGAAATGGCTAGCTATTTAGCGGTACGCGCTAGTAGCATTTCAATCAGTTACGTCACTGCTCTGAGACTTAATAGGGTTGCCCCTGCTCTGCAAGGGCCGCGCCTTTGTGGAGCGATGGGTAACGACGCTTTCGTGGGTGACTGTTTGATGTGTGCAGAGGGTTCCCTGGTTCCGCGCCGTCGTCGGGCGAGGGACGGTTTAAAGTTATACTGTTACATTGATGCTGTTGACCCGGATCACTGGTTGCTGCGAAAAGGAGGAGTTGAAAGGGGGGGGAGTGGTAACGGATGTGAAATGGCTAGCTAGTTAGCGAGTACCGCTAGTAGCATTTCAATCAGTTACTCACCTTGCTCTGAGACTAAAGTAGGGTTGCCCCTTGCTCTCAAGGCGCCTGCCTTGTGGAGCATGGTAACGAGCTTCGTGGGTGTCAGTTGTCGATGTGTGCAGAGGGTCCCTGGTTCGCGCCCGTGTCGGGGCGAGGGGACGGTTTAAAGTTATACTGTTACACTGAGACAGGCTGGACTGAGGGCTTGTAGGCCTGTTGTAAGGCAGGTCCTCACCAGACATCACAGGCAACAACATCACCTATGGGCACAAACCCACCGTCACTGGACCAGACAGGACTGGCAAAAAGTGCTCTTCACTAACGAGTCACGGTTTTGTCTCAACAGGTGTGATGGTCGGATTCGCGTTTATCGTCGAAGGAATGAGCCTTACACCGAGGCCTGTACTCTGGAGCGGGATCGAGGTGGAGGGTCCGTCATGGTCTGGGGCGGTGTGTCACAGCATCATCGGACTGAGCTTGCAAGCAATCTCAACACTGTGTGTTACAGGGAAGACATCCTCCTCCCTTATGTGGTACCCTTCCTGCAGGCTCATCCTGACATGACTCTACTGCTCGTTCTGTGCGTGATTTCCTGCAAGACAGGAATGTCAGTGTTCTGCCATGGCCAGCGGAGAGCCCGGATCGCAATCCCATTGAGCACGTCTGGGACCTGTTGGATCGGAGGGTGAGGGCTAGGGCCATTCCCCCAATAATTGTCCGGGAACTTGCAGGTGCCTTGGTGGAAGAGTTGGGTAACACCTCACAGCAAGAACTGGCTAATCTGGTGCACTCCATGAGGAGGAGATGCACTGCAGTACTTAGTGCAGCTGGTGGCCACACCAGATACTGACTGTTACTTTTGAATTTGACCCCCCCTTTGTTCAGGGACACATTATTCAATTTCGGTTAGTCACATGTCTGTGGAACTTGTTCAGTTTATGTCTCAGTTGTTGAATCTTGTTATGTTCATACAAATATTTACACYTGRTAAGTTRGCTGGAAATAAACGCAGTTGACAGTGAGAGGACGTTTCTTTTTTTGCTGAGTTTACATGTATTAATCAAAAGGTGAACTGTGGTATACAAAGAGAAATATACTATACCAAGCAAACATTATACCTGGCTATTTTAGTATATAATTCTGCCAAAATAAATATTGTCAAAGTCTGTGAAGGACAATTAGAAAGAGTTGTGGAGAAAATGTATGCCCTTTCATCAGTTGAATTTTTAAACAAAAATACAAATTAAATGTACCGTGTGCAATTAAATTTGTGCTATTCAAATGGTCATGGCTAGAAGGGATGCAGCTAATGTCAAAGTAACGTCAAAATGTGCACGTCAGGGAGAATTTTAGCAAACCCTATCCCATTTCCTAACCTCAACCTAATTCTCCTTACCTGGTACGTTAATTACCTAATCTGCTGCTGCTGTGTAAATTCTTCAAAAAAAAATAATGTTTTTTTGTGTGTGTAAATTCTTCTAACCTGCTACGAAAAGTCCCTTCTGACATAAACTGCATCCTGTCTAGCCAAAAACAATACAAATTGTACCTCTTGTGYATCCCTCCATAGACAGCTCGTRGGTCAAATGTGATTGGTCCATATGAACACTACACTTCAGGAAGAAGGAAATCAATAGCCAATGGGCATTGGCACAACCGGCAGGAGCAATCTAAAGCCTTTCTATTAGAAACACGTAACTCCATAAAGGTATACGGACATGAGGCGTATTTACGACGCACTGTAAAGCTATTTCCATATGGAATATAAATTCGGAATACAAGTATTTCTCCTATTGTTTTGGAGATCGGCTTTAGAGTAGATGGCACTGGTGTCGCGAGAATGACGAGGGTTGTGAGTGTTTCTTTTAGGCTACGTCTTTGACCATCTATTAAATTACGACTACGTCTATTCTTATTTTTTCCCCAATGATTTAACTTTTAATCAATATCTAACTCTTACATTCATTCAAATAATACTAGTATTCGTACCCAAAGCGTATTTTCCCCCTCTTCCTCGTATGCAGGTCGTCAAATTCAGAAAACAGTTTGACTGATGAGGGTCTTGCAACATTGACATCTGGGACAAAG